>NC_092091.1:74945954-75245954 GCF_045679555.1 Salvelinus alpinus | reverse complement strand
TTTACTTCTGTCTACAGCTGCATTTTGATTAAAAAATTATGATTTATAAGTGCACATTTTGAGTGTTCCTTATTTGTTAAGTAATAAAGCGGAGCACAGAAAAACGGAACCAACATTTGGCGAGCTTGCCAGGAGGGAGTGAGTGCAACGCTACTGGACGGAACCTGAACTCTGATCTCCAAATTGTAAGGTATGCAGACACCTGTTAAATCGAAGTCTGTAATTTAAAAGAAGTGGGTGTTCAGTGTTTCGCTGGTATGTAAAAGCGCCGCCTCCCGTAATTTTAAAAACAAAGGAACCTAAAATGTGCATGTATAAGACAATGAATGTGTGGTCATTGTTGTATGTCAATGTGTGTTATATGTTATATGTACTAAGAAGAGTAGCTCGCCTTCTAGCGTGTTGGGGGTGCTGGGGTAACTTCTGGAAGGGTACTCAAGAGTAGTTAGGATCAGAAGCTGTATCTAGCGTGAAAGTTCTGGAAATAGGCGATAACCTGGAAGATAGGAATAATATGTTGTCTGTCCTTATGTGTTTGTTTGGTGTGAGTGAAATGCGCAGTGGGTGAGGAGATAAACAAATCGAGACTTGGTTATTTGGTCTGACTGAGGGACCGTTATAAGTGGATTTTTGAAAAAGAGGAGGATGAGGAACAGTATATAGATAAAGGCATTACATTGGAATAATATAATAAAGTTATTTTTGGATGTGAGGACGGCAGGAAGGAGTTCTGTCATTGTATAAGAAAAGCCGTGTTTGATAAAGATAATACCTACAAGACGTATATTACCCTACACCCTGAGGAACTAGTAATACCCTCAACATATTTTGTATTAGTTTAAATACAACCTTTAATTACTTGTAGGAGGATAGATAAGGAGCCTTTTAAGTGGAGTTAGTGGAGAGGAGGTTTTGTTTTATGGGCAGATGAGAAGACAGTGGAGGAAAAAAAGAGTTCGGAAAGGCTAACATAGGGCACCTACACTATTATATTTACACGCAGACTATCTAAATAAAAACCCGTGGCACAGTCAAACCAGAATGAGGAGATAGGAGCAATGAAGTCTGTCACGCCTGTTGAATATATGCAAAAGAAGATTCCTGATGTGGAATTTACATTCACTTTTAAGAAATGGCATGTTTGGTAAGAGATGGCAGGAGAACATAGATTTTCATTCAACAAGACTAGGTTGGATTTAGACAAGGAGATAATTCAGACAGGAAGAATGGACAAGAAAAAGGGAATGAAGAAGAAGTGCCCTTGTATCAGAAACTGTGATGGGGATGATGGTGCTGGAAGAAAAAGGAGGCACAGTTCCTGGAGGGAGTTTCCCTCGCCACCCCAACTCACTCTACAAAAAGGAACAGACTGGAAGACAAGACCCTAGATGGCTGCTCAAGTTGTTTCTACAGGCTCACCACAACCACAGCCTGCAGTTCCCCCACAGTCATATCTGTCACACCTGTGAACCTGGTGCCTGAAGGGTATGTGCTTTTCACCACTCAACATTATGGTGACCCACAAACATGGACTGGAAGAGGATTTGGGCCCGCCAGAGCCCTTCGTGAATGGAACAACACTCAATGCTGGACCTGTGGGCAGTTGGGGCATGTGAGTTTGCAGTGTGGGGGAAATGGAAGAGGAAGAGGTTACAACCGGGGAAGAGGAAACTGTGTGTCTGCAAGAGGAAACTCGCCCAGAGCTGGAAATGTTCCCTGGGGCCACTTATGCCCTATGGACAAGGAGGACACGTTAATGACAGAGGACAGCCATGGCCAATGGGAAATCAGAACACTAACAGTTATCATTTCCCTCAGATTCAACAATGAAGATGCCCGAATCCCCTGCTCCAGTATGAATTCAATAATGGAAGAGAAGAGCCAATGGATACTCTTAATGTTAAGGACATGACCTATCATTTATAATAGACACTAAAGCTCACTGTTCCTGTTTAGGAAACCCTGGACAAGTTGTTGGAGAGCTTCCCTGAGCAAATCATCAGTAACAATAACAGGGACATCAGGACAGCCTAGGAATGTGTACCGGACAAAGACTATTTTGATGTACCTCTGCTTGACTCTGACATTGTGTTGTTCGTTGATGGATCTGCCTATATAGATCAAAGCACAGGGAAGACACATGGTAAGATAAGCTGAAGTAGATGTGGAAGGTGATATTGAGGTTAAACAAGACCATTTATCAGCGCAACAGACAGATTTATTAGCTGAACACAGCTTGTGAATTGGGGGAAGGGAAGGCCCTTACTTGCTAGTGGGGTTTAGAGAGCAAGAGGGTTTACTAATACCACAGGCACACCTATTAAAAACAGACCTTATGTTGAACAGTTGATTGAAGCTATTTGTAAACCTAACACATTGGCTATTGTTAAGGTTGAGGCACACACGGGTTGGTGTGATAATGCTAGAATTAGTAACAGCATAGCTGATGAGGTGGCCAAATTGGCTGTTTCCAGTTTCACACACATACATAATTTTTTTTTAGTTGGTTGTGTCATCTGAAACTACTGATCTTAAGAAATGGCAGCAGGCTGATATTCTCAATCACCAGGTGTGGAGGGTGAGAGGGTGTTCTCTCTGTCCTAGGTCTGGCTTATGGCTACATCTTTTGTCTGGCATGCCCTGTTTACCATCAACCACGATCTTTAATATTTGCTGATTGGCTCATGGATTGAGCCATTCGTCAAAGGGGGGATTTAGGAGGAGGAGAAGATTTAGGAGGAGAAGATTTTGGCCCAATGGTTTTGCCAAAATGTTAACCAACGTGTTAAAAATAAATAAATATATGAATATATACAGTGGGGAGAACAAGTATTTGATACACTGCCGATTTTGCAGGTTTTCCTACTTACAAAGCATGTAGAGGTCTGTAATTTTTATCATAGGTACACTTCAACTGTGAGAGACGGAATCTAAAACAAAAATCCAGAAAATCACATTGTATGATTTTTAAATAATTAATTTGCATTTTATTGCATGACATAAGTATTTGATCACCTACCAACCAGTAAGAATTCCGGCTCTCACAGACCTGTTAGTTTTTCTTTAAGAAGCCCTCCTGTTCTCCACTCATTACCTGTATTAACTGCACCTGTTTGAACTCGTTACCTGTATAAAAGACACCTGTCCACACACTCAATCAAACAGATTCCAACCTCTCCACAATGGCCAAGACCAGAGAGCTGTGTAAGGACATCAGGGATAAAATTGTAGACCTGCGCAAGGCTGGGATGGGCTACAGGACAATAGGCAAGCAGCTTGGTGAGAAGGAAACAACTGTTGGCGCAATTATTAGAAAATGGAAGAAGTTCAAGATGACGGTCAATCACCCTCGGTCTGGGGCTCCATGCAAGATTTCACCTCGTGGGGCATCAATGATCATGAGGAAGGTGAGGGATCAGCCCAGAACTACACGGCAGGACCTGGTCAATGACCTGAAGAGAGCTGGGACCACAGTCTCAAAGAAAACCATTAGTAACACACTACGCCGTCATGGATTAAAATCCTGCAGCGCACGCAAGGTCCCCCTGCTTAAGCCAGTGCATGTCCAGGCCTGTCTGAAGTTTGCCAATGACCATCTGGATGATCCAGAGGAGGAATGGGAGAAGGTCATGTGGTCTGATGAGACAAAAATAGAGCTTTTTGGTCTAACTCCACTCGCCGTGTTTGGAGGAAGAAGAAGTATGAGTACAACCCCAAGAACACCATCCCAACCGTGAAGCATGGAGGTGGAAACATCATTCTTTGGGGATGCTTTTCTGCAAAGGGGACAGGACGACTGCACCGTATTGAGGGGAGGATTGATGGGGCCATGTATCGCGAGATCTTGGCCAACAACCTCCTTCCCTCAGTAAGAGCATTGAAGATGGGTCGTGGCTGGGTCTTCCAGCATGACAACGACACGAAACACACAGCCATGGCAACTAAGGAGTGGCTCCGTAAGAAGCATCTCAAGGTCCTGGAGTGGCCTAGCCAGTCTCCAGACCTGAACCCAATAGAAAATCTTTGGAGGGAGCTGAAAGTCCGTATTGCCCAGCGACAGCCCCGAAACCTGAAGGATCTGGAGAAGATCTGTAGGGAGGAGTGGGCCAAAATCCCTGCTGCAGTGTGTGCAAACCTAGTCAAGAACTACAGGAAACGTATGATCTCTGTAATTGCAAACAAAGGTTTCTGTACCAAATATTAAGTTCTGCTTTTCTGATGTATCAAATACTTATGTCATGCAATAAAATGCAAATTAATTACTTAAAAATCATACAATGTGATTTTCTGGATTTTTGTTTTAGATTCCGTCTCTCATAGTTGAAGTGTACCTATGATAAAAATTACAGACCTCTACATGCTTTGTAAGTAGGAAAACCTGCAAAATCGGCAGTGTATCAAATACTTGTTCTCCCCACTGTATATATTTTTTTAAACAGTTAATTTATTATTGTGTGACATGTTTGTTATATAACATAGACAAGGGAACTCCACTGCAACCAGGGAAGTTCCCCACTCCAAAAGGACCTTTTGTCCACCTTGCTATTGTAACAGGTGTCGTCGTCTGAAGAGGAAGAATCGGACCAAAGCGCAAAGTGGTAATAGTTCGTGATTTTTATTAAAACTGAACACTAGAACAAAATAACAAAGTGCAACACGAAACCGAAACAGTCCTGTCAGGTGCAGAAAACACTAAACAGAAAATAACTACCCACAAAACACAGGTGGGAAAAGGCTACCTAAAGATGGTTCCCAATCAGAGACAACGATAGACAGCTGTCCCTGATTGAGAACCATACCGGGCCAAAACAAAGAAATACAAAACATAGAAAAATTGACACAGAATGCCCACCCAAATCTCGCCCTGATCAAACCAAAATAGAGACATAAAAAGCTCTCTAAGGTCAGGGCGTGACAGTACCCCCCCCCCCCCCCCTCCCCCCCAAGATGCGGACTCCGGCCGCAAAACCTGAACCTATAGGGGAGGGTCTGGGTGGGCATTTCTCCGCGGTGGCAGCTCTGGTGCTGGACATAGACCCTGCTCCACCTCTGGCTTGGCCCACTTAGGTGGCGCCTCTAGTGCGGGGACCCTCGCCGCCGACCCCGGACTGGGGACCCTCGTAGCCTCGTTGCGGGCCCCGGACTGGGCACCCTCGTTGCGGGCCCCGGACTGGGCACCCTCGCCGCGGGCCCCGGACTGGGCACCCTCGTTGGAGGCTCCGGACTGCAGGGCGTCGCTGGAGTCTCCGGACTGGAGGGCGACTCTGGAGGCTCCGGACTGGAGGGTGTCGCTGGAGGCTCCGGACTGGAGGGCGACTCTGGAGGCTCCGGACTGGAGGGCGACTCTGGAGGCTCCGGACTGGAGGGCGTCGCTGGAGGCCCCGGACTGGAAGGTGACTCTGGAGGCTCTGGACTGGAGGGCGTCTCTGGAGGCTCCGGGCTGGAGGGAGGAGACGCAGAGACAGCCTGGTGCGTGGGGCTGTCACAGGGCCCACCAGGCTGGGGAGACCTACAGGAGGCCTGGTGCGTAGAGGAGGCACAGGATGAACCGGGCTGTGGGGGAGCACTGGAGCTTTGGTGCGCAGCCTTGGCACCACTCCTCCAGGCTGAATGCCCACTTTAGCCCGGCCACTCCAGAGTGCAGGCACAGGTTGAACCGGGCTGTGGGGGAGCACTGGAGAACTGGTGCTTACCACATGCACTTCTCCACTTGGCTGAATGCCCACTTTAGCCCGGCACGGGCGAAGCGCAGGCATAGGATGAACTGAACAGTCCCAGCGCACCGGAGACACAGTACACAGAGCCGGCGCAGGATACCCTGGGCCGAAACGGCGCACCGGAGACCAAGTACTGGATGGCCAACAATTGATCAGTTGTGCCATTAATTTTTGTTGATTCATATTTTTGAAGTAGCAGCAGCATTTTGTGAGTTACAACAAGTTTGCTTTATTTTTTCCCCTCCTCTACCTAACACACGCTATTGTTCTGTACCATTCCTTTAAATCATATTGTTCATGCTATTTAGAGGTTTTGGCCTGTTTAGTAATTGGTTCATGTTTCAACTAAATTGTGTGTGTGTGTGTGTGTGGGGGGGGGGGGGGGGGGAGTTGATTGTGTGCAAAATAGCCATTTTATTTGTCTTTGTATGGCGGAGTGATATTAGGAAGAAAATTGTCTGATTTTACTATCACCTCATGTTTACAATTCCAACCCATTCCTGACTGTTTTGCTTGGTATTGACACATTGTAATGCTACAAAATATATAGCATATATATATATATATATATATATACACTGTATATGTACCATAGGAGTGTCAGCTACAACATAAATCAACTACAACATAAATGTAATGTAAGATGAAACATGCAAACACAGTCAGGGCCACAGTCAGGGCCACAGTCAGGGCCACAGGGGAAAAAACATCAGTTTCCATGAACAACATTTGCATGACAGCCAACATTGTCTTCTAGCTGCTGTAACTGCTTTTGTAAATCAAATCAAAGTTATTAAGTTGCATACACATATTTTCAGACGTCATCACAGGTGCAGTGAAATGCTTGTGTATCTACAGTATGTTGTTCTGAAATATCAACACAGAAATACCTGACATTTTGAACTCTTATTACAAAGGCGGTTTGACAAAATTACAATCATGTCTTGAATTGGACTCCCATTATACTGGTCTTGGTATTGACTCGGTGTCGGACCCCTTGTCCCCCTCCCGGTCTTGGTCTTGACTCGGTCTCATCCCCCCCTCCTGTCTTGGTCTTGACTCTGACTCGATTTGCTCCGGTCTTGAATCGGTCTCGCTTTAGGTGGTCTCGAACACAACCCTGTCATGAGTGCATTCAGATGCGTGTTCAGCGGCTAATGCTCTTCACAACATGACAAATATAGGCTCATTCTGTTCAGAACAACCCATGATAAGATACAATGTCCTTATTTTAAGTGTACATCAAACATAATCTTTGATACTGTAAATGACATGACTTCTGTAATATGCAAATGTAATGTGCACATTTGGACTCTGTGGTTTGCTTGTATGACATCAAAGCAGCATACATTATAATCCTTAACTTCTCAACTTTCAGAACACATTGAGTCCTCTTGATGTACAACATTTCCTTCTCACACCAAAACAAACTGTCACGTTCGTTAGAAGGAGTGGACCAAGATGCAGCGTGGGATGTTTCCATCCTTTTATTAGGAAGAGAAAACTTAAAGCACAAAACAATAAAGCGAATAAACGAAACGTGAAGCTACATGCAGTGCTGAAAGCAACTACACACAAACATAGTCAAGATTGCACAATGGGGAAAATGGCTACCTAAATATGATCCCCAATCAGAGACAACGATAAACAGCTGCCTCTGATTGGGAACCATAATCAGGCCAACATAGATATATAATTCCCCTAGATAACCCACCCTTAATCACACCCCGACCTAACTAACATAGAGAATAAACAGCTCTCTATGGTCAGGGCGTGACAGTACCCCCCCAAAGGTGCGGACTCCGACCTTAAAACCTGACTCAATAGAGGAGGGTCCGGGTGTGGATCTACCGCCGGGGGCAGCTCCAGTGCTGCACGAAGTACCCACTCCGCTCGTGGATACGTCATCGGAGGAACCGGACCGTGGATCGTTGCCGGGGACTCCAGACCATGGATCGTCGCCGGAAAAACCGGACCGTGGTTCGTCGCTGGGGACTCTGAACCGTAGATCGTTGCTGGGGACTCCGTACCGTGGACCGGAAGCTCTGGACTGGGAACTGTCGTCGGATGCTCTGGACTGGGAAATGTTGCCGGAAGCTCTGGACTGGGAACTGTCGCCGGAAGCTCTGTTCTGTGGAGGCGCACTGGAGGCCTGATACGTGGGACCGGTACAGGTGGTACTGGGCTGATGACATGCACCTCAGGGCGAGTGCAGGGAGGAGGCACAGGACGTACTGGACTGTGAAGGCGCACTGGAGGCCTGATGCGTGGGACCGGTACAGGTGGCACCGGGCTGATGACACACACCTCAGGGTGAGTGCGGGGAGGAGGCACAGGATGTACTGGACTGTGGAGGCGCACTGGAGGCCTGATGCGTGGGACCGGTACAGGTGGCACCAGGCTGATGACACGCACCTCAGGGCGAGTGCGGGGAGGAGGCACAGGACACACTGGGCTGTGAAGGCACACTGGAGACACAGTACGTATGGCCAGCGCAGGATATACTGGGCTGTGGAGACGCACTGGAGGTCTGGAGCGTAGAGCTGGCACAACGCGTCCTGGCTGGATGCTCACTTTAGCTCGGCAAGTGCGGGGCACTGGCACAGGACGTACTGGGCTGTGAAGGCGCACTGGCGACACATTGCGTAGAGCCGGCGCAGGATATCCTGGACCGAGGAGGCGTACTGGAGACCAGGAGCGCTGAGCCGGCACAACCCGTCCTGGCTGGATGCTCACTTTAGCTCGGCAAGTGCGGGGCACTGGCACAGGACGTACTGGGCTGTGAAGGCGCACTGGCGACACATTGCGTAGAGCCGGCGCAGGATATCCTGGACCGAGGAGGCGTGCTGGAGACCAGGAGCGCTGAGCCGGCACAACCCGTCCTGGCTGGATGCTCACTTTCGCACGGAAAGTGCGAGGAGCTGGCACAGAACGCATCGGGCTGTGGATGCGCTCTGGAGACACATTGCGTATCTCCGCAAAACATGGTGCCTGACTGGTCCCACGCTCCTCATGGCGAATGTCTTGCTCCAGACACCAAACCATCCAATCTACCTCATCACTCCCCTCAACTATCGCACAATACTCCTCGCTCAGTCTATCCCAATATTTCTCTTCGCTCTCAGACTCGCCCCTCAACTTCGCCGACCAACCCGTGTCCCCCCCCCCAAAAAAAAAATTGGGGGCTGCCTCTCGGGCTTCCGTCGTGGTCATGAACTTCGGAGTCGCCGTTGATCCTCCTGCGTCTGCTTCCATGGAAGGCTTTCGTCTCCTGCCATTATCTCCTTCCAAGTCCAGGATGTCTTCTCCTCCTGGCCACGCTGCTTGGTCTGTTTGTGGTGGGATCTTCTGTCAGGTTCGTTATAAGCAGTGGACCAAGATGCAGCGTAGTATGTTTCCATCCTTTATTTGGAAGAGAAAACTTAAAGCACAAAACAATAAAGTGAATAAACGAAACGTGAAGCTACATGCAGTGCTGAAAGCAACTACACACAAATATAGTCAAGATCCCACAAATCACAATGGGGAAATGGCTACCTAAATATGATCCCCAATCAGAGACAACGATAAACAGCTGCATCTGATTGGGAACCATAATCAGGCCAACATAGGTATATAATTCCCCTAGATAACCCACCCTTAATCATTTACATTTAAGTCATTTAGCAGACGCTCTTATCCAGAGCGACTTACAAATTGGAAAGTTCATACATATTCATCCTGGTCCCCCCGTGGGGAATGAACCCACAACCCTGGTGTTGCAAGCGCCATGCTCTACCAACTGAGCCACACGGGACCACTCCAATCACACCCCGACCTAACCAACATAGAGAATAAACAGATCTCTATGGTCAGAGCGTGACACAAACGTGCAAAGTTAGCCCAATTAGTGGGAGGGAATGGTTCATCTTGTTGCTGCGCTTGGTGCTTACATTAGAAAGTATTGTAAGTTGAATCCTGTACAGCTATGTAAAACAGAGACCATGAGCCTGGCCTGAGCTCTGACCTCAAGTATACCATGTTTGCTGTATAGCCACTGCATCCAATTTATGCACTTATCATTGAACCAATCTATAATGTTCAACCCGAATACGGGTTGTGAGGTGTAAAGGGCTACATACATGCATAAGGAGTTGCCTGTAGATAGAGAGACAAGCATTAGGTTTGAAATTCTGACAACCACATCCTTAACATGCTGGGTAATTTTTTTTGTGTGTGTCAGTGTCACGCCCTGGCCTTAGTATTCTTTGTTTTCTTTATTATTTTAGTTAGGTCAGGGTGTGACATGGGGAATGTATGTGTTTTGGTTTGTCTAGGGGTTTTGTACGTTTATGGGTCAGGGTCTTGTCTAGGTGTTTGTATGTCTATGGCTGCCTAGATTGGTTCTCAATTAGAGGCAGCTGTGGTTCATTGTCTCTGATTGAGAGCCATATTTAAGGCAGCCATAGGCATTTGGGTTTTGTGGGTAATTGTCTATGTTGTACGTTTGTTGCTTGTGTTATGCACTTACGTCGTTAGCTTCACGGTCGTATGTTGTTTTTGTTTAGTTTGTTATCAGTGTTCGTTTCTTGTTTTTTCCTTCTCTAAATAAAAGAGAATGTATTTTGCACACGCTGCGCCTTGGTCCTCTCTCTCTCCGCAAGACGATCGTGACAGTCAGTCTGTTTGTGTGGTAATCTTTTAAAAGACAACAATAGTTCTCCTAAACAGAGGCAGTTACAACAGATAAAATACAATGTAATGTAAGTAGTCAATGAGAACATCAGGCAGGTCTCAATATTCATGGAAGCTAAAAAAAAATCAGTGACCCTTTCTTGGTTTGCATGTTTAGTAATGGCGATACAAGTAACCAAGACGTGCATACATTCACTGAAGGGGGATACATGTTGTAATCATACGTGACAGACAAACAGGCAGACAGACAATCAATCAGATTTGCTTTATTTCACACTTCTATTAAAACATGCAATACATGTCTTTTTATTTTTTATTTCTTACCCCTTTTTTCTCCCCAATTTCATGCTAGTAATTACTATCTTGTCTCATCGCTGCAACTCCCGTACAGACTCAGGAGAGGCGAAGGTCAAGAGCCATGCGTCCTCCGAAACACAACCCAACCTAACCGCACTGCTTCTTGACACAACGCTCATCCAACCCGGAAGCCAACCGCACCAATGTGTCAGAGGAAACACCGTACACCTGGCGACCTGGTCAGCGTGCACTGCACCCGGAAGACAATTCATTACATAATGCTAACACTAAACACTAATGCTATAAGGTAGCATTTAGAGCTTTGGCCCAGTAACTAAAATGGTAGCTGGTTTGAATACCTGAGCTGACAAGGTGAGAAGCCATGTTCTGTTATATTTGTGTGTGTGTGTATGTATGGGATTGGGCTGGAGAAAGTCTCAAATTCATAGTCAGAGCTATGGGTACAATGACTGACCAACCATGGTGTCACGTTTTATCAATGTTTTGAGGCTTCACATTGTTTTGTTTTTTTAAATCTCCACCCGGCACAGCCAGAAGAGGACTGGCCACCCCTCATAGCCTGGTTCCGCTCTAGGTTTCTTCCAAGATTTTGGCCTTTCTAGGGAGTTTTTCCTAGCCACCGTGCTTCTACTCCTGCTTTGCTTGCTGTTTGGGGTTTTAGGCTGAGTTTCTCTACAGCACTTTGAGATATCAGCTGATGTAAGAAGGGCTATATAAATAAATTTGATTTGATTTAGATTTGAAGCCTCTTAAGGATCCGCCCCTTTCTTTCAATTTTTGCCTAAAATGACATACCCAAATCTAACTGCATGTAACTCAGGCCCTGGAGGAATGATATGCATAATCTTGGTACCATTTGAAAGGAAACACTTTGAAGGTTGTGGAAATGTGAAAGGATGGTAGGAGAATATAACACAATAGATCTGGTAAAAGATAATACAAAGAAAGAAAAAACGTTTTTTTTGTTTTCTTTTTGCACAATCATCTTTGAAATGCAAGAGAAAGGCCGTAATGTATTATTACAGCCCAGCTAAAATTTAGATTTTGTCCACTACATGGCAGGGGTGTATGTGCAAAATGTTAGACTGATCCAATGAACCATTGCATTCCTGTTCAAAATGTTGTATCAAGACTTCCCAAATGTGCCTATTATTTCATTGTAATAGCTACTGTAAATTAGACAGTGCATTTAGATTAACAAGAATTTAAGGACGGGACCCCGATTACAAAGAAATAGATAGGCTCAATCCCCTATCCAGCCCCCCATCCTAATTCTAATTGCATTATATAAATGCTTAGGGAAGTGATGCAGCTTTAGTAAAAGAGGAAATATGCAATTGCTACCTCCATTCTTGGACATTTAAATTCATTTTATTTAAAGTTTATTTCATCAGGGAGTCATACTGGGACCAAGGTCTCTTTTACGGATAAGCCCTGAATACAAAATTACAGAAAATATACACATCAAAATTTACATTCAAATTTCAAGCAGAAAGAAAAATGATGGTTCTAAAAATAAACACATTCATCAGCAATAAGGTCCTCAATCAGCTCTCTGAATTGCCTTAGGTGCACCAAAACATTAGAAGTAAGAACATGTTGAAGATTGTTCCATATGGTGCAAGAAAACTTAAAGCTGATTTACCTAACTTAATAAATTCCAAAGGAATTTCCAGATTTATGTAAACAAACAATGTAAAGCCTCAAAACATTGGTAAAACGTGACACCATGCTTGGTCAGTCATTGTACCCATAGCTCTGTCTATGAATTTGAGACTTTCTCCAGCCCAATCCCAACAATAGTGGTGGGGAATCTGCTTTGTTGTTGTTTGAACTGCAGATTGCCCCTTTAACAACAAATCTAACGCTAATGTGATGCATCTCAAAAATGTTTAATGCTACATGTCACCAAATCAAAACAATCAAAACTTCCACGCCTTTGCTGTGTCTTTGTATGTTTACACTACAGTTGCAGGCACTAAAAAGTTAGGCTGTGCAGCAGAATTTGCAGAACAATGTCAATTCAATGCGCATTTACAGTATTAACACAACGCTCTATCGTCTTCTAGCGATAGATTTTTTCACAACAACCTGTATTGCCCTCAACTGTAAGTCTAATGCGTCTCTGGCCCTCTTCTGCATGGCAGCCTTCCTTCTCTGTAGAGGAGAATCAGGGGTGAGACCATGACACTGAAGATGTTAACAATCAGCAGCGTGGGATAGACAATGCAGTAGTAGTCAAGGCTGGATGACTGGCTGGCGTAAAAAGCAACCACAGGGATGGAGCTTGCCAAGATAATCAAGAGGTTGGTTAAGACAATCCCAAAAGCTCTCATCTTATGTGGGTCTGTCGTCCCCTGTTTCTCCTCTCCCCCTCTGCCCCCTTCTACCTCTCCTGGACCAGGCTGCTTCAGCACACGCAGAATGAAGAAGCAGCAGAGAGAAATGACGGCCACCCCAAGGCAATAGACAGTAACAAGCACATAACCTGAGATTTCTTCATAACCAATTGAAGCGATAGGAGAACATGCAAAAGCGAGCGACAACACCCAGACTGTGGTTGAACACGACACCCTGTATCTCCGGAGCCTGTATTTGAGGAAGGTCACAGGTTTGGCCACCGCCAGGCAGAGCTCCACACAGATGCAGCTCTGGAGCAGGGGCCTGCAGGTCCAGGAGAGGTGATATAGGACATACACAGCCTGCCGTAACAGTATACCTTCACGGATGAATAGGTAGCTGATCACCTCAAGGAGACCCTCGACACAGAACACCAGCTCCACTGCAAACAGGTTAACAGGGAAGACCTGGGTGGGTTTGAGACCTCCAGAGAGACTTCCACTCAGAGAGAGCCAGAGACACCAGACCAAAGCTGGCATCCCGAGCAAGAAGCACAGGGCCTGGGCGGCGCTGAACAGCACTGTCACAACATAGAACTGGTCCAAGCAAACATCCCAGCTGTCAAGGTAAGTGTGGTTTCCTGAAGAGTCATTCATCCTTGTGGAATAATATCAGATCCCACTAAGATATGAAACAGGGCAGATGAGACAATTTATCACTGTGTTTTAATGTATTGTTGTCAAAATACTGATGCAATATACTGATGCAAACATACAAAACAATACTTTGATATACGTTTGTCTACTGTTATGCCAGTCAAAATATTGTGCATTGTCTCAGAAAGTCTGAATTAAAACTTGAAGAGGAGATTTAAAACAAGTTGCCTGAGATATGATGCTCAGTGATATTTAAATGTAAAATAACCTACCCTAGTTGTTTTGGTAACTCAGACCTTGATTTGCAGTGTTCGTGGTTCTTTCTCCTGCCGAAGTCCAACCCGATGGAATAACACTGATATGTGTGAGTGATTTTAGCCAAAGCTCTCTGTCTTGTGTTCTTCTGAACAAGTCACGTGTTGTGTTATTTACATACACAAACCTGTGGGCAGTGACGAATTGAGCACCATTGCGTTTTATTTGACTAGAATACAAAACGAATCAGAATGGAACGAAACACAGATTTACTAAATGCATATGCTTTCACACACGTACACCCACACACACCCATACATACACACACATACACACACATATGGAATTTCAACTTGCTCAGGGATTTGCATTTCACAGCCTGAGCAGAAATTGAAGCATGCCGTGAGATGAGTTCGGACTGGTCTTCCATGTAGCACGCATCTGTCCAATTCATGAGCTGCTCAGTATGTGTAGATACTCCTTAGGCCCTGCGTTTATTTTTGTCACACTCACAACCGTACGCTATTTTCTGAAATTAGCTCCCCAATAACTTGTAAATAAGTATCTTGTTGTGAGTTTCTTTTCCTGTAATAATTAACACAAATTAGCAAAAGTTAAGACGTTGTCAGCAATATTGTATGATCAATTTTTGAACCGGCTAGCCAGCTAACTTAACGCTAGCTAGCAAGCTAACAAGCTAGAAATGAACCAAAACATTGTTTAGGAATTGCTTTTAGTTCCTGGTTTGCTAGATTGACATGTACTCAATACATTTTAAAAAATTGAATGGGTTTATTGCTGTTTAAATACCCCAGCTATGCTATTTCGGACCACCAGGCTGCTGATGTCATTCTGCCTGTCGTTTTTGTGTTTAAACTTTTTCATAACGACAATGAAAAGTTTGATGTCGGACAACGATGGAATGTTCATGATGTCACACATATCGATAGATGTAGTATAAACCATCCTTTAATCTTTTAATATTTGGTTGTTTAGTACACTACCGTACTCACTCTGTTTAGCACATGGCCTCACATGTGAGTCCTTAAAAAGATGGGTGGGGCTAAGATTTAAGAGGGTATGAACGATGCTGAATGGGTGTAGACTAAGAACAGCTCTCCAGTAGGTGTACCAAAACATTCAAGAACCATTTTCTCAAAAGTAGGCTCATATCAACTTTCAAAGAAGAATAACTTTCCCATTGTTCTTCAACTGCACTGTATGATACACATTCTATACTTTTATCCAATGTAAAAAACACAATTTCAAATTTTCTACATAAGACCGAATCGAGCCGCTTGGTCATAACAAACAAAAAAGAGTAACGTTGTGTACGCCAGTATGTAGTAATTTGTCATTCAGTCGTGGTAATGTATATGGAATAATATTCATATGTTTGTAGACATTCATGAGGAGCTGACAGCAGATCGACAGACAAGCATTCATTTAGAGTTTCAAGGATCCCTAAAACACCAACATGTTGAGTAAAATCTATTTTCTTTGAGTGTCTTTCTGTAGTTTTCTTTTAAACATGAAAATATTGAAGATCAGAATCAACTCCAGAATTAAGCCTTATTCTTAAACAGAGGCAGTTACAATAGCTTAAAGACAATTATGGCTGTAATGCAAACAGCCAATGAAAACATCAGGGCAAGTCCCCATGTTCATGGAAGCTATTGTTTTTATCTAGCAGGCCCTGTCTGGGTTTCCATGTTTACTCATGGTGATGCAATTAGTCAAGACATCACTGAAGGGGGATATATATATGACGACATGCTGTAATCATACTGTAAGTGACAGACAGACAGGACCCTGAACTGTTTAATCAATTTGATTTGCTTCATTCCACACTTCTTTTAAATCATACAGCAATATATTTAGAGGTTTAAACCACATAAAAAGGTTAAAACCTCTAAATAGCATGAATAATATGATTAAAGGGAATGGAACAGAATGATAACCAGAGAAATGCAAGACAACCATTTCCCTACAGAGTAGTTATCCTTCTCATCCAGATGCAGGGTCAGTTTCCCAGCCTAACACGCTAAAGGAGAAAGTAATGATCCTGAATGATTGCCCCGATGAGAGTAGTTCAGCATCAAGGTCTGCAGGAGGATCTGGATGGTACAGGAGGCTGTCCTCTTCATCAGGTTCTCTCCCTACTCTTTTTCACCCTTTCTCTCATTCCCTTAATCCACTGGGCCAGACCTGATCAGCACTTCAACCTGCAGAACACGTAGATGAACAGAACCGTGGCGAGATTACATTTTATTTTATTTCACCTTTATTTAACCAGGTAAGCCAGTTGAGAACAAGTTCTCATTTACAACTGTGACCTGGCCAAGAAAAAGCATAGCAGTTTGACACATACAACAACACAGAGTTACACATGGAATAAACAAAACATACAATCAATAATACAGTAGAAAAAAAGAAAACAAAAAGTCTATATACAGTGAGTGCAAATGAGGTAAGATAAGGGAGTTAAGGCAATAAATAGTCCATGGTGGCGAAGTAATTACAATATAGCAATTAAACACTGGAATGGTAGATGTACAGAATATGAATGTGCAAGTAGAGATACTGGGGTGCAAAGGAGCCTGCTGGAGTGCGTGCTGGACCTGCTGGAGCGCGTGCTACGAGTGAGTGCTGCTATGGTGACCGGTGAGCTGAGATAAAGCGGGGCTTTACCTAGCAGGGACTTGTAGATGACCTGGAGCCAGTGGGTTTGGCGACAAGTATGAAGCGAGGGCCAGCCAACGAGAGTGGTGGGTAGTATATGGGCTTTGGTGACAAAACGGATGGCACTGTGATAGACTGCATCCAATTTGTTCAGGAGAATGTTGGAGGCTATTTTATTTGCCGAAGTCGAGGATCGGTAGGATGGTCAGTTTTACGAGGGTATGTGTGGCAGCATGAGTCAAGGATGCTTTGTTTGCGAAATAGGAAGCTGATTTTAGATTTAATTTTGGATTGGAGATGCTTAATGTGAGTCTGGAAGGAGAGTTACAGTCTAACCAGACACCTAGGTATTTGTAGTTATCCACATATTCTAAGTCGGAGCCATCCAGAGTAGTGATGCTGGACAGGCAGGCAGGTGCGGGCAGTGATCAGTTGAAGAGCATGAATTTAGTTTTACTTGCATTTAAGAGCAGTTGGAGGCCACGGAAGGAGAGTTGTATGGCATTGAAGCTCGTCTGGAGGTTAGTTAACACAGTGTCCAAAGAAGGGCCAGAAGTATACAGAATGGTGTCGTCTACGTAAAGGTGGATCAGAGAATCACCAGCAGCAAGAGCGACATCATTGATGTATACAGAGAAGAGAGTCGGCCCGAGAATTGAACCCTGTGGCACCCCTATAGAGACTGCCAGAGGTCCGGACAACAGGCCCTCCGATTTGTCATACTGAACTTTATCAGAGAAGTAGTTGGTGAACCAGGCGAGGCAATCATTAGAGAAACCAAGGCTGTTGAGTCTGCCAATAAGAATGTGGTGATTGGCCAGGTTGATGAATACGGCTGTACAGTACTGTCTCTTATCGATGGCGGTTATGATATCATTTAGGACCTTGAGCAAGGCTGACGTGCACCCATGACCAGCTCTGAAACCAGATTGCATAGCGGAGAAGGTACGGTGGGATTCGAAATAGTCGGTAATCTGTTTGTTAACTTGTCTTTCAAAGACCTTAGAAAGGCAGGGTAGGATAGATATAGGTCTGTAGCAGTTTGGGTCTAGAGTGTCTCCCCCTTTGAAGAGGGGGATGACCGCGGCAGCTTTCCAATCTTTGGGAATCTCAGACGATACAAAAGAGAGGTTGAACAGGCTAGTGATTGGGGTTGCAACAATTTTGGCAGATCATTTTAGAAAGAGAGGGTCCAGATGGTCTATTCCGGCTGATTTGTAGGGGTCCAGATTTTGCAGCTCTTTTAGAACATCAGCTATCTTGATTTGGGTGAAGGAGAAATGGGAGAGGCTTGGACAAGTTGCTGTGGGGAGTGCAGGGCTGTTGACCGGGGTAGGGGTAGCCAGGAGGAAAGCATGGCCAGCCATAGAAAAATGCTTATTGAAATTCTCAATTGTAGTGGATTTATCGGTGGTGACAGTGTTTCCTAGATATACCGGCCTTGTAGTGCCCTTTGACACAAGGAGGCCAAGTATCAGCAACAATACCATGATATCACATGCCGCCCTGTACCTTAGGTCTGTACTTGAGGGTGACCACAGGATAGAACACAGCCAAGGAGCGCTCGACACAGATGCATCATTGGAACATGGGCCGTCCAACCTCGACCAAGCCAGAAATGTACCTCCTGGCGGATTGTGGAAATTGGCAGGGGCTCTTGTTCAATGCCACGTTGGCTATGCATCCTATTCATGGTACAATAGTGCCTTAAGACATCTCAGAACAAATTAGTCAGGATAATTCTTAAAGTTCCAGCATTTACGCATCTTGACCATTCCCACTTTGAAAGCCTTTGATGGCTCAAAGTGGAGGAGAGAATCTCTCAGATTAAATTGTCTCTTCTATGTAAGATTGTCCACAGTATGGTCCAAAGGTACTACTTTATCTTGGTACGGAAAAACCATACCTATTCCACTAAAAGGAGTGAAATTGACATGATTTCTTTTAGATTTAAAAGCTGTACGGGAAAACAAACTTTTTTATGCTCAGCTGCCATTCATTGGAATAGTCTTCCCAAGAATTTAAAACGTATAACCTCCATAGGTAGTTTCAAGTTCTCACTGAAGAAAATGGCTAACGTCTCAAAAGTGAGTCGTAAGATTATGGTACGTGGCTGAGAAGGAAAATGCCCGGGATAGCATATGTTCTGCCTTTTGGTGCCTGTTGTTTATCATATTGTAATTGTCTTGTATATATAGGGATTGATTGATTTATATATTAAGGGTATGTGAGACAATTAATTAATTAATAATAAATTGATATAATCACCACTTTTTAGTTTCTTTGATGATGACAAACATATACAGTTGAAGTCGGAAGATTACATACACCTTAGCCAAATACATTTAAACTCAGTTTTTCACAATTCCTGACGTGAAATGTCAGAATAATAGTAGAGAGAATTATATATTTCAGCTTTTATTTCTTTCATCACATTCCCAGTTGGTCAGAAGTTTGCTTACACTAAATAAGTATTTGGTAGCATTGCCTTTAAATTGTTTAACTTGGGTCAAACATTTTGGGTGGCCTTCCACAAGCTTCCCACAATAAAGTGGGTGAATTTTGGCCCGTTCCTCCTGACAGAGCTGGTGTAACTGAGTCAGGTTTTTAGGTCTCCTTCTCACACACGCTTTTTCAGTTCTGCCCACACATTTTCTATAGGATCAAGGTCAGGGCTTTGTGATGGCCACTCCAATATCTTGATTTTGATGTCCTTTAAGCAATTTTGCCACAACTTTGGAAGTATGCTTGGGGTCATTGTCCATTTGGAAGACCCATTTGAGACCAAGCTTTAACTTCCTGACTGATGTCTTGAGATGGTGCTTCAAAATATCCACATAATTTTCCCGCCTCATGATGCCATCTATATGTGATGTGCACTAGTCCATACTTCAGCAAAGCACCCTCACAACATGATGCTGCCAACCCCGCACTTCACGATTTGGATGGTGTTCTTCGAATTGCAAGGCTCCCCCTTTTTCCTCCAAACATAACGGTGGTCATTATGGCCAAACAGTTCAATTTTTGTTTCATCAGACCGGAGGACATTTCTCCAACAAGTACGATCTTTGTCCCCATGTGCAGTTGCAAACCATAGTCTGGCATGTCTTATGGCGGTTTTGGAGCAGCGGCTTCTTCCTTGCTGAGCGGCCTTTCAGGTTATGTCGATATAGGACTCGTTTTACTGTGGATATAGATACTTTTGTACCTGTTTCTTCCAGAATCTTCACAAGGTCCTTTGCTGTTGTTCTGGGAATGATTTGCACTTATCGCACCAACCCATTCATCTCTAGGAGACAGAACGCGTCTCCTTCCTGAGGGGTATGACGGCTGTGTGGTCCCATGGTGTTAATACTTGCGTACTATTGTTTGTACAGATGAACGTGGTACCTTCAGGCGTTTGGAAATTGCTCGCAAGGATGAACACGACTTGTGGAGGTCTACAATTATTTTTCAGAGGTCTCTGCTGATTTATTTTGATTTCAACTAATGTCAAGCAATAAGGCACTGAGTTTGAAGGTAGGCCTTGAAATACATCCACAGGTACACCTCGAATTTACTCAAATTATGTAATTTAGCCTATCAGAAGCTTATAAAGCTATGAATTTTCCAAGCTGTGTAAAGGCACAGTCAACTTAGTGTATGTAACCTTCTGACCCACTGGAATTGTGATACAGTGAAATATAAGTGAAATAATCTGTCTGTAAACAGTTGTTGGAAAAATTACTTGTGTCATGCACAAAGTAGATGTCCTAATCGACTTGCCAAAACTATAGTTTGTTAACAGGTAATTTAAGGAGCAGTTGAAAAACAAGTTTTAATTACTCCAACCTAAGCGTATGAAACTTCCGACTTCAACTGTATGTGATAATGCTGTTCATTGACTACAGCTCAGCGTCCAACAGCATTGTGCCCACGAAGCTCATCACTAAGCTAAGAACCCTGCGACTAAACACCTCCCTCTGTAACTGGATCGAACAGGCCCCCATTAACATCAACGGGGCTGTAGTGGAGCGGGTCGAGAGTTTCAAGTCCCTTGGTGTCCACATCACCAACGAACTATCGTGGTCCAAACACACCAAGACAGTCATGAAGAGGGCACAACAAAAACTTTTCTCCCTCAAGAGACCGAAAAGATTTGGCATGGGTCTCCAGATCCTCAAAAAGTTCTACAGCTGCACCATCGAGAGCATCCTGACTGGTTGCATCACCACCAGGTATGGAAACTGCTTGGCATCTGACTGTAAGGTGCTACAGAAAAAATTGTGTACGGCCCTGCACAACACTGGGGCCAAGCTTCCTGCCATCCAGGACCTATATAAAAGGTGGTGCCAGAGGAAAGCCCATACAATTGTCAGAGACTCCAGTCAACCAAGTCATAGACTGTTCTCTCTGCAACCGCACGGTAAGCGGTACCGTTGCGTCAAGTCTAGGACCAAAAGGCTCCTTAAAAGCTTCTACCCCAAGCCATAACACTGCTGAACAATTAATCAAATGGCCACCGGACTATTAGATTGACCCCCCCCCCCCTTCCATTTGTTTTGTACACTGCTACAACTTGCTGTTTATTATCTATGCATTGTCACTTCACCCCTACCTACATGTACAAATAACCTCAACTAACCTGTACCCCAGCACTCTGACTCGGTACTGTTACCCGCTGTATATAACCTCTTTATTCTTATGTTATTGTGTTAATAAAATTTAAAAAATCCTTTAGTTTATTTGGTAAATATCTAACCCTACACCACCTCTTCCATACTCTCTAGGACCCTGCAGTGCCCCACCCATTGACTGTCCAACTTGGGGCAACAACCTTTCTTTCTTAGGGGGATGTAGACCCAGACCAGCTCCCCAGCCTCAAAGTGCACATTGTAGTTTATTTTCTGCCTCACAGAAGTGACAAGCATGAGACACAAACTGTTTGGCCATAATGACCATTGTTATGTTTGGAGGAAAAAGGGGGAGGAATGCTAGCCGAAGAACACCATCCAAACCGTGAAGCACAAGGGTGGTAGCATCGTGTTGTGGGGGTGCTATGCTGCAGGAGGGCCTGGTGAACTATGAATAGACCTAACTAGCCTATCTCTCCAGCCCGTCCTAATATACATTTTATAATTAACAAGAAAAAACATTCACTATAATGCTAAAGAAGCTGTAGTTACGAACAACTCTATCACTAACGTGCAGTATATCACAAAATTGTATTTCTACATGCCACTGTTAGGTTCTTATTCTTCACAGTAAATAACTCACGGACACTAGAGAAGATTTAATAACCAAGTTTAATCATTTCCCAAAGGTTCTGTACAGCTGAAAACAGACAGCAAAAGATTTCAGACTTCACAGTTTATATTCATTAAGACACTCCCCTGTCTCTCCAATCCTTACATTTTATTGCTCTACAGGAAGCTAATAAATAGGGTAACAGGATTCCAAACATGTATTACTCTCTTAAGAGAATCTGTCCTCACCTCCTGACCTCAACCCTCTTTCATCTAATTCACAGATGTCCATCTGTCTTCCCTGTATCAACACATCGCTCTCGTCTCCTCCATCAAACACATTCCAAAGCCTTCTGTCTTTCTTCTGAGAACCATTCACTTCTAACATAACTCAGTCTCTTTCATTTCCTATCATTCATTAATATGTTCAATGTTCAAAGTTTAGCCGATCCCAACACCACCAAGTTAAAACAATCAAAACTATTTGTCAAAAAAGAAAAATGTACACATTCTTCTACACCTTTACCTTGTCTACATATATGTAATCTACAGTTGCAGGTACGAAGAACAATTTTAATTGTGATCCTGATCCTGCCTGATCCTGCCTGCCATCCTGTACCTGCCTGACTCTGATTTGGATTACGACTTTTTGCCTGCCTTGATTTACCTTTTGCCTGCTCCTTGTACTGTAATAAACTCTGAGACTTGTACTATCCACCTCCTCAAATCAAATCAAATTGTATTGGTCACATACACATGGTCAGCAGATGTTATTGCGAGTGTAGCGAAATGCTTGCGCTTCTAGTTCCGACCATGCAGTAATATCTAACAAGTAATCTAACAATTTCACAACAACTACCTTATACACACAAGTGTAAAGGAATGAATAAGAATATGTATATATAAATATATGGATGAGCGATGGCCGAATGGCATTGGCAAGATGCAGTAGATTGTATAGAGTACAGTATATACATATGAGATGAGGAATGTAGGGTATGTAAACATTATATAAAGTGTCATTGTTTAAAGTGAAAAGTGATACATTTATTACATCCATTTTTTTATTATTAAAATGGCTAGAGATTTGATGTTGGCAACAGCCACTCAATGTTAGTGATGGCTGTTTAACAGTCTGATGGCCTTCAGATAGAAGCTGTGCTGCACCTGTACTGACCTCGCCTTCTGGATGACAGCGGGGTGAACAGGCAGTGGCTCGGGTGGTAGTTGCCCTTGATGATCTTTTTGGCCTTCCTGTGACATCGGGTCCTGTAGGTGTACTGGAGGGCAGGTAGTTTGCCCCCGGTGATGCGTTGTGCAGACCTCACTACCCTCTGGAGTAGTTGCCATACCAGGCGGTGATACCGCCTGACAGGATGCTCTCGATTGTGCATCTGTAAAAGTTTGTGAGTGTTTTAGATGATAAGCCAAATTTCTTCAGCCTCCTGAGGTTGAAGAGGCGCTGTTGCGCCTTCTTCACCATGCTGTCTGTGTGAGTGGTCGGACCATTTCAGTTTGTCTGTGATGTGTACGCCGAGGAACTTAAAGCTTTCCACCTTCTCCACTACTGTCCCGTCCATGTGGATAGGGGGGTGCTCCCTCTGCTGTTTCCTGAAGTCCACAATCATCTCCTTTATTTTGTTGACGTTGAGTGTGAGGTTATTTTCCTGGCACCACACTCCGACGGCCCTCACCTCCTCCCTGTAGGCCATCTCATTGTTGTTGGTAATCAAGCCTGTGTCTGCATCTGCGTCTAAGCCTGAGTCGTGATGGGACTTGTGACTTGACTCAACCTGAGATGTGGAACTTGCGACTTTACTTGGTACTTGACCATTATTACTTGGGACTTGACTCACGACTCAAACGTTAAGACTTGAGACTTAGTTAGGACTTGCAAAATTGTGACTTGGTCCCATCTCTGGTACTGGCACCCCAAATGAGTGCCGGCACCTATTTCAGTCCAAGTCAAGCACTGCACTCCGGCCCCCCGTGAACAGGAGGGCTATCAGGAGGCCACCTGAACACCATCTCTGAAGGGATGCAGATCTCTCTCCGCAGCATGAGAATTGCAGGCGTGAAGGAGAAGGACTCTTGGACGATGCAGTATGCCATGAGGACCATGGGCAGGTGCTTGTCCCAGTCATGCTGGTCTTTGGTAGAGATCATGGCCAGCTGCTGTGCAAGCACTTTGTTGAAGCACTCAACACGATCATCGCTCTGTGGGAGAAGCAGAGTGGTGCGTGTCTTGTGCAAACCCGGCTGTGACCACATGGGACAATAAATGTCTGCCTCGGTCGCTGTGAATGGACTCTTCAGTGCCGAACCTGCTGAACATACCCTCTGTATGGGCGTTGACGATGGTCTCTGCTTCCTGGTAAGGTAGAGCGTTGACCGTAGGCCATTTTGTGAAATAGTCCATAGCCGTGAGCACCCAGTGGTTTCCACTGTCTGTGGTGGGGAACGTCCCGACTACATCCACTCCCACTCTTTCCATGGGAATCCCGACTGGGAACTGTTGGAGACGAACGTGGGAACGCATGCTGCTCATCGGTTGTTTCAGACAAATGCTGTGTCCAGCTCGAACTGTGTCCAAGTTAGTACAATGTCTGGCCTCACCAGGGTTACTCTCGTACCAGTGTCCTCAAGGGCAGTGTAGGGCACCCAATCCACAGTGACAGGGACAATGACAAAAGTCCCCAACACCGGTCCAGCCCACCACAACAACAGGCTCCATCAGCATGCATTTATCTGCTTTTAAGGGAAGTGGAGCCTTGTTCCCCCATCTGTGCCGTTGGGATCCTCCTGGCGATGGTGGGGTTTTGGAAAGAGAGTCAAAGGTTCGCACCGCCCAGTCTATGCGGACCCCGATCCTTTTCCCTGAGCTCTGGGAGACATGAAGCATCCCTGTGCAGATGGCCTAGCTGGCCACATCTCCGGCAGACCATGTGGCCAGAGCGTGTGTTGCATGCTGTCTGTAATGCTACATGCTGTTTATAGTGCTACATGCTGTTTAAAGTGCTATATGCTGTTTACAGTGCTATATGCTGTCTGTAGTGCTACATGCTGTCTGTAGTGCTACATGCTGTCTGTAGTGCAATATGCATTCTGTAGTGCTACATGCTGTCTGTAGTGCTAAATGCTGTCTGGAGTGCAATATGCATTCTGTAGTGCTACATGCTGTCTGTAGTGCTAAATGCTGTCTGGAGTGCTACATGCTGTCTATAGTGCTACATGCTGTTTGTAGTGCTACATGCTGTTCGTAGTGGTGCATGCTGTCTGTAGTGCTATATACTGTCTGTAGTGCTACAGTATGTTATAACATTTTGTCAGGATATGATGTGTGTAGTAAATCTGAGTAGGTTGATGTGTGTGATTTTGGATGTGATTTAGTGAAAGTGCATATGATGTCTGAATAAAAACAGATCATAATGTCTAATTAAGGGATAATGCCCTCGAAACCGGTGTTTGGAGTATATATTGGCACGGGTGTTGATAGGCCCTAGAACAAAGTTACGGGCTGACAAGCCGTACCAATATGTCCTCCAAACATTGGCTTCAATGGAATTATCAAGTTTATACAATGGGTTACCAACATGTTCAAATAATGATTGACACATTTTCATAAAATATTTTATTTTGTTGAATTTATTCATATTATTTCATCTTTCCACAAGATATAGTCCCACCACTGATCTAGGGTTGCTACCCAAGCTGGCTGGTCGTTCCTTCTATCGGTTCGGTTGCCAGAGACGTGACCCAGTCGTTCAGTCTTTTTGTTCTGTATCTATCGACACAACCCAGTCGTTCGTTCTAAATGTTACATTGCCATACTGGCTGGCAACCTTCTTATCCCTTGCTTGCTAGCTAGCCAACTACGGCTAACTTACAGTCAAGTCAAACCGTACAGAAGGAATAACAACAGTAGCTGCATTTTTTAAGGTGTTTTCTAGTGACATTTTTGGGGATATATCCATAACAATGAGCTAATGAGGCATGATTTCGCCTGGCATAGAAAAAGTGCTCACTGGTCAGGAAACTGTTGTTCAGAGGGAGCTTGCCAATAACACAGCTAACACAATCACTTCACATTGATTGCAAACAAGCTGCAATTTCTTTCGTTTGACCTTTTTTTCAAAATACATATCTTTGTATATATCCATAAAATGATGCCAACTGATTCATGATTTAGACTGGCTGAGAAACACTGCCTGCCTGTCTGTCTTGTCCCGACTCCCAAAATGTTCATTACTATGAGACAGCTGGTGATCGAATTTTAATTTTAACAATGTTGCAAATGTCAGAGAGACTGACAGCAAAGTTTATTCAAATGAGCTGCATCTGTGTGGAGCGCTACCTGGCGGTGGCCCAACCTGTGGCTTTCCTCAAGTACAGACTCCAGAGATGCAGGGTGGCGTGTTCAACCATGGTCTGGCTGCTGTCGCTGACGTTCGCATGTTCTCCATTCGCCTCAATGGGTTATGAAGAAGCTGCAGCTTAAGTGCTCAAAAGTGTCTATTGCCTTGGGGTGGCTGTAATTTCTCTCTGCTGCTTCTTCATCCTGCATGTGCTGAAGCAGCCTGGTCCAAGAGAGGTAGACGGGGGCAGAGGGGGAGAGAAGAAACAGGGTACGAAAGACCCACATGAGATCAGAGCTTTTGGGGTCGTCTTAACCAACCTGGTGGTTATCTTGGCGAGCTCCATCTCGGTGGTTGTTGGTTGGAGCACCTTGTCATCCAGTCTTGTCTACAACTGCAATATCTTCCCCTTGTTAATGATTGTTAACATCTTCAGTGTCCTGGTCTCACCCCTGATGCACCTCCACAGAGAGGGAAGGCTGTCATGCCGAAGAGGGTCAGAGACACGTTAGACTTACAGTTGAGGGCACTAAAAGTACATGTTTTTGTGACAAGCTTACGCTAAAAGACTGCAGAGCGTTGTGTTAAATATTCATTTAATTAAAAAGATTATATCAATACCTAACTTCTTAGTGCCTGAAACCGTAGTTTAAACATTTGTAGACACGGCAAAGGGCAGATAATAAATTGTGTCATATCAGACCATGGATGCTGATAAATATTTTTGAGAAATTGTTAACTAAAGCTGCACACTTCTTTAGCATTTGTAGTGAATGATGGTTTGTTCATGAATTATACAATTAATATTAAGATGAGGTGGATAGATTTGGGACCAGGCCTATTCATTTAGCATCAGCATTAAGTCATGGATTGTCTTCTTCTTCATGTTATGTTCTACTTTGAACCTAGGTTCCTTGTCTGTCACTAAGATTACATCATGATATTTAAATGAATGGGGACTGAATGTGCATGATACTTTTTTAATGATGTCATTGACACTCAACTTTCTAACCCAGATAGTGCACACTACTAGAAAGTCATTATTAATCTCCACCGACACTTGAAAAACATGGACCGCCCTGACGTTAAATAGATAGTTCGGGATTTAGGTAATGAGGCCCTTTTATCTACTTCCCGAGAGTCAGATGAACTAGTGGATACCATTTTTATTTATCTGAGGACAGTTTGAAGGAATAAGAGGTAGCTAGCTTGCTAGCTGTACCCAAAGACGTCCAGGATTTATGCTAAGCTAGTTAGCATTGGATTGCAGAACCACCTCTAACTTCCTTCATATTGGACTCAGATACATAAAAAGTATATCCACTAATTAATCTGACTCTCGGGAACTAGAAACAGAGCCTCCCAAACTATCCCTTTATTATTGGGTATTTTCATGGCAGATGCACATCAATTTAAATGTCAATACATTAGACAAATATAGTCTAGTCTAGATGAGTGTCATCTTGTTTTGTAACATAATGTAGGAGCCAAATCATAACCCCTGGACAGAGGTATCGACGCTCATTCTAACCCAATACAAACAAACCACAGCAGGAACAGTGAAAACGTATTTTCTTACCTTGTCTTTAAAAACCACAATAAATTCTATCAATTTGCAATAATAACATTCTCTGTCGCTGTTTATTTTTAAGATTAATTCCTGTGATGAAACTTGTTTTACACTAAGTGTTCTACCTCTCCAGATCCACAAATTATATCTCCTCTTGTTTTTCTCTCTCCCTCTTTATGTTAGAACACAGCTCTTCCTATTATTCAGAGACTAAAGTAACAGAGGACGTGCAGCAATGAAGGAACCAAACTCCTCTTTTCCTGATTCCATCAGATTTAACCACACCAATTATTATGATTCATGGTGCTGGGCGTGTCCCACCTGTCTGCCATTATACCTGGGAACAGAACTGTTCAACTGCCTCCTGGGCCTGGTCACCATCACCTGGTACCTGTGGCTGGTGGTGGGTGGCCCTTCAGTCTAGGTGAACCAGGAGATCTTCACCATAAACCAGTCTGTCATGGGGCTTCTCCACTGCCTCTACTCACCACTATTGGTTAACAATGTCCTCTTCATCAAAGGTTTGATCATTCGTTCTGCCACCCTGTTCACATGACTTTGAATAGCTGCTGGTAAAATGTTGACCCTTCTACCTTCTGAGTGAGTTTTCATCTATTATCACCACCACTGTCTACATCCTACCTCAGGCCAAAATCACTTTTGCACTCAACAAACTGTACAGGGCTCTAAACAAACAGGAAAGCATTTAGAGGCTGACTGGTGTCATATTCATCATAACTTGTGTCTTTAACCAAACAAACTTGGATTTATTTTGTGCCAGAGTACTATCAGCACGTCTTTAGCGCAACTGGATGCTGTCCATAAGGATCACTGTCCATGAGGATGCATACAAGGCCCTTCCTAAACCTCCCTTTTGCCAATCAGATCATGACTTTCCTTTTACTGGAAATAGGAACACCGGCTGAAACAGGAACAGCTGGTGATATGAACGGTGATATGAACGGTACGGAGGTGGTCTGTTTTGTACCTGTGACTGGAATATGTTTTGAGAATCCTCAGAGTTTACAACCTCATTCACAGGCTTCATAAGGATGTGCATTGACAACATAGTGCCCACAGTGATCGGCCGTCCATTTCCCAACGAGAAACCATGGGTTAACGGTGAGATCCGGGCTAAGCTAAAAGCTAGGGCTACCACATTTAACTCCTAGTCTCAAAAACAGACCCTATTCATCTGTGATAACAGGTCTTGTTTCAATGACAGACTGTTAACTTTAAGGGAGGTTGTGTCCTTTTCAGTCAGACAACTCTCCCAACAAATCACAAGGCAGATATAGTAGAATGCTGAGATTTGAAACCAAAGATTACAAGCAAAACATTTGCAGTGGTTTTAGTGAAGGTAACTGATGCAAACTAGCCACCTGTGAAATGCACTCATTTCAGCACTCAAAACGCTATAACTTGCTAGATTACTATTTTGTGTTGTATTCAAGCGAATAAGGTAGTGACGCAGGCAGTAACGTATTTCCTCCATGCCAAAAGAGTTAGTCATTGAAACCAGACTGTAGTCAATGTTGCCTAGGGTAGGGTTTTTGAGACTATTTACAGTAACTCTGTGGATATAAAATAAGTCCCACTGCAACCTCTGCACAGCCATCAAACATTAAAAAGGACAATAGAGGAACAACCTAAAAATGTGCATACCGCCCCAATAGATTCCTGGACGGCGTCTCAATTGCACTTCACACTGCTTTATCCCACCTGGACAAGAGAAAATACCTATGTGAGACTGCTGTCCATTGACTAACACACAGCATTCAATTTCATAGTCTCTTAGAAACATAGGTCTGAACAGCTCCCTCTGCAACTCGATCCTGGACTTCCTGATGGGCAGACATCAGGTGGTGAGGGTAGGCAACAATACACTGACTCTCAACACATCAGACCCCCATGGGTGTGTTCTTAACTCCATCCTGTACTCCCTGTTACCCGTGAACACGTGGACACTCACGACTCCAACACCATCATTACGTTTGCTGACGACATGGCAGTGGTAGGCCTGATCACTGACAACGAAGAGACAGCCTACAGGGAGGAGATCAGAGACCTGGCAGTGTGGTGCCAGGACAGCAAACTCTCAGGAAGCTGTTTGTTACTTTGCTTTTATTTGTGGACTTTGTTCTTTTTCATTTCTTAAAGTTATTATCTCATCTTTGCTCAGGCAATGCCAGCCAGCCAATCATCTAGTGTGTTCCCTATTGAAAGAGTCATCTTATTTAGCTAGTCTAATAGTTCTTCAAAGTCGATCCGCTTTTATCCACGTTCGGAAAGAACAGAAGCAATGAATTATGGTCATTGTAGTTAATTACCACATTTATGTGCTGAACTAGGTTGAATATTTGCCTATTGAAAAAGATTTGGCATGGCCCCTCAGATCCTCAAGAATATCTCCAGATGCACCATTTATCACCAGTATCCCTGAACATTGATATTGATTGTGGCACTGACCTTGTGTATAGTGTATATTCAGTGTGGTTTTATTTGGTCTGACTTAGTATTGATTCAGTGCTCTTTTCAAGAATCCAGTTTGGATTTGACACTTTTCAATGTATTTACTTTTAATATTAAAACGGCATTGTTGAGGAAGAGCTTGCAAGTAACCATTTCACTCTATGTTGTACACCTGCTGTATCATGTGCATGTGCCAAATAAACTTTTATTTGATTTGTGTATATGTAAATAACGCACCATGTGACTTGTTAGGAAGAACACAGGACAGGGAGCCTTGGCTCCCTCATACACTCATTCATACAGGTGAAGTAAAATCAAGTTGGACTCAGCCTCCTGCAGGAGAACACCACAAAATCAAGGACCTACCAAAACATCTTGGGTAGGTTATTTTACATTTTAACATCACTTAGTGTTTTCTTTCAGACTTACTGAGATACGGTGCCTTCAGAAAGTATTCACACATTTTGTTGTCTTACAGACTTAATTTAAAATTGATGAAATAAATTATTTTGTCACTGACCTACTCACAATAACCTATAATGTCAAATTGGAATTATGAATTTGGAAATGTTTACAAATTAATTACAAATGAAAAGTATTAACTAAGTATTAAGTATTCAGCCCATTTGTTATGGAAAGCCTAAATAAATTCAGGGGGAAAAATATGCTCACAGTGTGCAATAACAGTGTTAAACATGATTTTTTTGAATGTCTACCTAATCTCCTAATCTAAAAAAAATATGATAATAATTTTCCACTTTGACAATATGGGGTGAGTTGTGTAGATCAGTGACACAAAATCTTAATTTTATACATTTTATATTCAGGCTGTCACACCAACATTTTTGGGAAAATGTCAAAGAGTTTGAATACTTAAGTATATTGCCAACAACATTTTAAAACATAGTCATGAATTGTGTACCCCATAAATGCAAAAAGCCACAACCATGCTTGAAAATATGGAGATTGGTACCCAGTAATGTGTAGTGTTAGATTTGCCCAAATATAACATTTTTTACTCAGGCCAAAATGTGAATTCTTTTGCCACATTTTTTGCAGCATTAATATGGTGACTTGATGCAAACATGATGCATGTTTTGGATATTATTTTATTCTGTACAGTCTTCCTTCTTTTCACTCTGTCAATTATTTTAGTATTTTGGAGTTAGTCAGTTTAATGGCTGTGATAGGAGAAAACTGAGGATGGATCAACAATCCTTGAGCAGTTTTCTTTCTTTCCAGCAACTCAGTTCGGAAGTATGTTTGTATCTTTACAGTGACTTGGTGTACTGATAAACCATCCAAAGCCTAATTAACATATTCACCATGTGCAAAGGGATGTTATTATTATTATTATTTTATCAGTCCCTTTCTTTGTGACACATTTGAAAACCTCCCTGGTCTTTATGGTTGACTCTGTGCTTGAAAGTCCCTACTTGATGACAGACCTTACAGATAATATGTGTAGGGTACAGAGATGGGGTAGTAATTCAAAATCATGTTTACCACTATTATTGCACACGGTGAGATCATGAAACTTATTTAGAGATGTTTTAAAGCAAATGTTTACTCCAGAATGTATTTAGGCTTGCCATAAGAAAGGTATTGAATACTGTTTGACTCAAGACATTTCATCATTTCATTTTTAATTAACAAAAAAATGCACCCCTCCCCCCCCAAAAAAATGATAATAATTTTCCACTTTGACAATATGGGGTGAGATGTGTAGATCAGTGACACAAAATCTTAATTTTATACATTTTATATTCAGGCTGTCACACCAAAAATGTTGGGAAAATGTCAAAGGGTTTGAATACTTAAGTATATTGCCAACAACATTTTAAAACATAGTCATGAATTGTGTTATCTCCCCTCTCTGATATCTCAGGGCTCGGACATTGTTCCACAAGGATGAATGACTCTTCAGGAAATGACACAGACCTTGACCACCTGGATCTTGCTTGCTTGGACCAGGCCATTGTTGTGATATGGCTGATTTTTGCTGTCCAGGCCCTGTGCTTCCTCCTGGGGGCACCAGCTCTGGTCTGGTGCCTCTGGCTCTCTCTGAGTGGAAGTCTCTCTGGAGGTCTCAAACCCAGTCAGGTCTTCCCTATTAACCTGTTTGCAGTGGAGCTGGTGTTCTGTGTCCAGGTTCTCCTTGAGGTGGTCAGCTACCTCATCCAGAATGACATGTTCTTGCAGGCTGTGTATTTCCTCTATATCCTCTCCTGGACCTGCAGGCCCCTACTCCAGAGCTGCATCTGTGTGGAGCGATACCTGGCGGTGGCCCAACCTGTGGCTTTCCTCAAGTACAGACTCCGGAGGTGCAGGGTGGCGTGCTCAACCATGGTCTGGGTGTTGTCACTCACTTATGCCTGTTTTGGTATGTTTTTAATGAGTTCTAAGGAAAACGCAGATTATGTGCTCATCAGTGTCTATTGCCTTGGGATGGCCGTCATTTCTCTCTGCTGCTTCTTCATCCTGCGTGTGCTGAAGCAGCCTGGTCCAGGAGAGGTAGAGGGGGGCAGAGGGGGAGAGAATAGACAGGGGATGACAGACCCACATAAGATGAGAGCTTTTGGCATCATCTTAACTAACCTGGTGATCATCTTGGCAAGCTCCATCTCGGTGGTTGTTGGTTTGGTCAGCCAGTCATCTAGTCTTGACATTACCTGCAATTTATTGCCCATGTTATTGATTGTTAACATCTTCAGTGTCATGGTCTCACCCCTGCTGCAACTCTACAGAGAGGGAAGGCTGCCCTGCCAAAGAGGGCCAGAGACACGTTAGACTTACAGTTGCAGGCTTTAAAAATACAGTTTTTTTGTGACAAACTATTGCTAGGAGACACAGGAAACTGGTGAGGAGAGGACAGCTCATAATAATGGCTGGAATGAAGTGAATGCAATTGCATCAAACGTAAGGAAACCTTGTGTTTGATGTGTCATTTCCATTTCATTAAATCCATTCCTGTCATTAATATGAGCCTGTCCTCCCTAATTAAGGTGACCCCAGCATACGTAGACATGGCAAAGGCGTAGAGTAATTTGTGCAATTGTTTATTTGATAAATAGTTTTGATTGTTTTAATATGGTGGCATGTAGCAATATCATTTTGTGAGATACATCATGTTAGCATTAGAATTGTTAACTAAAGCTGCATGGCTTGTTTAGCATTTATAGTGAATGTTGGCTTGTTTTATTAGTGATTCAAACAATTAGTATTAGGCTAGATCGGGGATTAGGTCTATTGATTTAGCATTAGCATTACGAAATGCATTGTCTTATTCTTTATATTATGTTGATATTTGAATTAAGTTCCTTGTCTGTCACAAAGAATACGTAAAGTTATTAAAATGCATGTGGACTGACTGTTCAAGAGACTTGGCTAATGATGTCATTTTTACACAACATTGTAACCCAGACAGTGCACACTCCCCTTTCCATTCCTTTTCACATTAGGCTCTATCCACACTGGAAAAAATCTGGTAGTTCAGGATTTTGGCAATGAGTCATTTTATCTACTTCCCAAGATTCAGATAAAGTTGTGGATACCATTTATGTGTATCTGCGTCCTGTATGAAATACGTTAGAGGTAGCTAGCTTGCTTGCCTTTCTGCTAAGCTAGTTAATATAGGCTTGTGAAACTACCTCTAACTTCCTTCATATTGGACGCAGATACATATACTGTAAATGGTATCAACAAATTAATCTGACTCTCGAGAAGTAGAAACAGGGTCTCCTAAACATCCCTTTAACTTCTCTGTGCTACGGATCCCTTTTACGGGATCACTTTCCTAAACAACCGCTAGAATTGCAGGGTGCCAAATGCATAAATATTAATAGAAATATTTATAATCATGCAATCACAAGTGAAATATACCAAAACACAGTTTAGCTTGTTGTTAATCCACCTATCGTGTCAGAGTTTGAAAATATACTTTACAGCGAAAGAAATCCAAGCTTTTGTGAGTGTAGCAATCAATGCTACAACAGCTAGCACCAAATTAGCATGGTCACGAAAGTCAGAAAAGCAATAAAATTAATCGCTTACCTTTGATAATCTTCAGATGTTTCCACTCACGAGACTCCCAGTTACACAACAAATTTTATTTTTGTTCGATAAATATTACTTTTATCACAAAAAAAGCCATTTGGGTTGCGCATTATGTTGAGAAAACCAAAGCCGTGTTCCGTTCGACAAATTCCAAAAAGTATCCGTAATGGTCGTAGAAACATGTCAAATGTTTTTTATAATCAATCCTCAGGTTGTTTTTAACAAACATAATCGATAATATTTCAACCGGACCATAACCTATTCTTTAAGAGAGAAGAGGAAAATGGAGAGCCCCTCTGTCGCGCGCAGGAAACATTCAGAGGACACCTGACTACTTATGAAACATCTCGCTCATTTTTCAAAATAAAAGCATGAAACTATGTCTAAAGCCTGGTCACAGCCTGGGGAAGCCATTGGAAAAGGAATCTGGTTGATACCCCTTTAAATGGAGGATAGACGGTCCAGGAAACACAGATTTCTTTTTTTTAAAGTATCACTTCCGGGTTACATTTTCTCAGGTTTTCGCCTGCAGAATAAGTATTGTTATACTCACAGACAATATTTTGACAGTTTTGGAAACTTTGGAGTGTTTTCTATCCTAATCTGTAAATTATATGCATATTCTACGATCTGGGCCAGAGAAAATGTCAGTTTACGTTGGGAACGTTATTAAAAAAATAATAATAATAATCTGACCCCTAGTGCAATTAACATTGGCTATTTGAGAGGCAGATGCACATCAACTCAAATGTCAAAACATTTGTCAAGAAATGTGCTAGTCTAGATACAGTAAGTGTCATCTTGGTGGGGTAAAATGTTGATTTTGTGTATATGTGTGTGAAATTTCCATTGTATTTGTCGTTGTACATCTGTTAGTCTAAGTGACTTTAGGGAGATCCATTGTCAGATTTTACTATCACCTCATGCTCACAATTATATGCTATTCCTGACTGTTTTGCTTGGTTTGACAAATTGTAACCCAACAAAATACTGTATATACTACTATTTTTACGAAATCATATTTTAACTTGTATTACATCCTGTATAGCAGTTGCTTCTCTACTATTGAGTGGTGTTCTATATTGAAATGTTTTGATGTATGTTTTAAAAGAAGTGTGGAATAAAGCAAATCTGATTGATTCAACAGTTCAGCTCCCTGTCTGTCACTTATCATTTCTCCTATATTTAACTAGGCAAGTCAGTAAAGAACATATTCTTACTTACAATGAAAGTCTAGGAACAGTGGGTCAACTGCCTTGTTGAGGGGCAGAACAACAGATTTTTACCTTGTCAGTTCGGGGATTCGATCTAGCAACCATTCGGTAACTGGTCCAACGCTCTAACCACTAGGCTACCTGCCACCCTGCCGCCCCATCATTACAGCATGTTATCAAATATGTATTGCCCTTCAGTGATTAATGCACACGTCTTGGCTAATTGTATCATTATAAAGAAACATGAAAACCCAGCCAAGGTCATTGGAAAAAAACATTAGCTTCCATGAACATCGGGACCTGCCTTGGTGTCTTTTAGCTGTTGTAACTGCCTCTGTTTAGGAATAATACCTCATTCTGGAGTTGATTCTGATCTTGAATACGTTAGTGTTTTAAAAGAAAACTGCACATAGACACTGGCACACAAAGACAATATATTTTACTTAACATGTTAGTGTTTTAAAAGAAAACTACACTAAGACACTGGCACACAAAGACAATATATTTGACTTAACATGTTAGTGTGTTTGGGATCCTTGGACTACCTAAGGATGTGGTTGTCAGAGTTCCAAACCTTATGGTTGTCTCTCTACCTACTGGCAACTCCTTAAGCATGTCCATAAACATCTTCATATTATTCTGTATACGTTACCATGACTGAATGACAAGCTACAGCACTACTTACCAGCCTACATAATATTACTTATTATTTAGCATTATCAGTGTAGTATTATTAGCTCTACAGGTATGTGACTATTTTAGATCATGATACAAACAATAATAAAAATATCACTTGGTTGAGAAACGGTATGTTTAATTAAACAAATAATTATATATATTTTTATTAAGATATCACACATGGTTCACCTGAATGTACAAATCTATACTTTAGGCGCTATTCAATTTAAGAGAGATACATTATACTGTGTATGTCTGAAGTCCATATGTTTTGATTATGTAAGGTGAAAGAGTCAGCCATTGCAGGTGGCTGGGTAAACCTGTGGCTAGGACAGACAGGTCATGAGAGATATTTTCTTTACATTTTATTTTATTTCACCTTTATTTAACCAGGTAGGGCAGTTGAGAACAAGTTCTCATTTACAATTGCGACCTGGCCAAGATAAAGCAAAGTAGTGGGACACAAACAACAACACAGAGTTACACATGGAATAAACAAGCGTACAGTCAATAACAATAGAAGAATCTATATGCAGTGTGTGCAAATGTAGTAAGGAGGTAAGGCAATTAAAAGGCCATAGTAGCGAAGTAATTATGATTTAGCAAATTAACACTAGGGTGATAGATGTGCAGATGATGATGTGCAAGTAGAAATACTGGTGTGCAAAAAAAAAAAATATGGGGATGAGGTAGGTAGTTGGATTGGCAATTTACAGATGGGCTGTGTATAGCTGCAGCGAAATGAGTGATGATGTTTACATTTCTGCTCAGGCCAATTGCAAAACCCTGAGCAGGTTGAAATTCAATCTGTGTGTGTATGTGTCTGTGCATGTAGGAGCATGCAGCACATGCATTTTGTTAATCTGTGTTTCGTTCATGATACGTTTTGATAGGATTTATAGTCAAATAAAATGACTTTTTGTAAACAAATCATGCAATGGTGCTCAATTCCTCATTGTGTGTATGTAAATAATACAACACGTGACGTGATGGAAGGACACAGGACTAAATCACTCATACATGGCTAAAATCACTCATACATGTAGGTGTTGTACAACTTGGTTGGATTACTAGGAAAATCGCAAGGCAAGATTCGAGATGCCAAACCAACTAGGGTATGTTAGTTTTAAAACTTCAACTAACTATTTTACATCTCATGTTTTCATTCAGACTTTCTGAGACAATGCACGATGTTTTGACTGAAATAACAGTAGACCTACATATATCAAATTATTTGCATGTATGTGTACATCAGTATATTGCATCAGTTTAAAAGAAATATATATAAAAACATAAAGTCATGAATCGTGTAATCTCTCCTCTCTCACATCTCAGTGGGCTCAGATACTGGTCCACAAGGATGAATTCATTTTCAGGAAACCGCACTGTTGATGGAATTGATATGTTTAAATGAATGATTAGAATATTCCACCCTGAAACCATATAAATGACAGTGAAATTGATCAGAATCATAAAATTATAATTAATGATGTGTGTATTGTTAGTCAGTAAAATTATAATAAATGATGTGTGTAGTTTTAGTCACGATGTGTGTAGTTTTAGTCAGAATTAGGGTAAAACAATATAACAATATGTCTCTAAAGTGTCTTAAACACAGACTGTCTGAGCAAGATTCGGTGCCGACCTTGGCTAGGGGCCACTGAGAGATTTGGGAAAGGACAGGGAGTGCTTCTCACGGTCCCTAATCTTTGTCGGCTGGGTAGTGGGACAGTGTGTGCGTACGATACCTAATGTTTGTGTGTGAAAGTATGTGCGTAAGAAGCCAGTATAAAATAATGGTTTTGTACAACTAACTAGCGCTCTCGTAAATAAACGTTCTGACTATCGTAGCTGGGCCTCCGTCTGTTTCATTTCAACCAGTATCTTACACATTCTGGGTTTCAGGCTGAGTAGTTAATTGAATTGGGTTTATGAACATTGAGAACATAATTCTTGTGACACACACTTACCTTGACAAATGGGATGTTTGCTTGGTCCAGGGCTATGTTGTGCCAGTGCTTTGCCATTCTGCCCAAGCCCTGTGCTTCCTCCTGGGGATGCCAGCTCTGGTCTGGTGCCTCTGGCTCTCTCTGAGTGGAAGTCTCTCTGGAGGTCTCAAACCCACCCAGTTCTTCCCTATTAACCTGTTTGCAGTGGAGCTGATGTTCTGTGTCGAGGGTCTCATTGAGATGGTCAGCTACCTATTCAGCCAGAATTTCTTGCTACGGCAGGCTATTTATTTACCGTATTATCCCACCTGGACCTGCAGTTCCCAGCTCCAGAGCTGCATCTGTGTGGAGCGTTACCTGGTGGTGGCCCAACCTGTGGCTTTCCTCAAGTACAGGCTTCGGAGGTACAGGGTGGTGTGTTCAACCGTGGTCTTGCTGCTGTCCCTTGCTTTTGCATGTTCTCCTATCACTTCAATGGGTTATGAAGATGCCGCAGCTTACGTCCTCATTGGTGTCTATTGCCTTGGGGTGGCCATCATTTCTCTCTGATGCTTCTTCATCCTGTGTGTGCTGAAGCAGCCTGGTCGAGGAGAGTTAGAGGGGAGCAGAGAGGGAGAGAAGAGACAGGAGACGACTGACCCACATAAGATAGTTAACTTCTCTGGGATATGTAAGTTGGTGGTTGAGGATTTCCCTCTAGTGGTGCGGGGGCTGTGCTTTGGCAAAGTGGGTGGGGTTATATCCTTCCTGTTTGGCCCTGTCCGGGGGTTTCTTCGGATGGGGCCACAGTGTCTCCTGACCGCTCCTGTCTCAGCCTCCAGTATTTATGCTGCAGTAGTTTATGTGTCGGGGGGCTAGGGTCAGTTGGTTACCTGGAGTACTTCTCCTGTCTTATCCAGTGTCCTGTGTGAATTTAAGTATGCTCTCTCTAATTCTCTCGTTCTCTCTTTCTCTCTGAGAACCTGAGCCCTAGGACCATACGTCAGGACTACCGGGCATGATGACACCTTGCTGTCCCCAGTCCGCCTGGCCTTGCTGCTATTCCAGTTTCAACTGTTCTGCCTGCGGTTACGGAACCCCTACCTGTCCCAGACCTGCTGTTTTCAACTCTTAATGATCGGCTATGAAAAGCCAACTGAGATTTATTCCTGATTATTATTTGACCATGCTTGTCATTTATGAACATTTTGAAAATCTTGGCTCTCTCTAATTTTCTCCTTCTCTCTTTCTTTCTCTCGGAGGACCTGAGCCCTAGGACCATACGTCGGGACTACCGGTCGTGGTGACTCCTTGCTGTCCCCAGTCCGCCTGGTCTTGCTGCTATTCCAGTTTCAACTGTTCTGCCTGCGGTTATGGAACCCCTACCTGTCCCAGACCTGCTGTTTTCAACTCTTAATGATCGGCTATGAAAAGCCAACTGAGATTTATTCCTGATTATTATTTGACCATGCTTGTCATTTATGAACATTTTGAAAATCTTGGCTCTCTCTAATTTTCTCCTTCTCTCTTTCTTTCTCTCGGAGGACCTGGGCCCTAGGACCATGCGTCGGGACTGCCGCCCGTGGTGACTCCTTGCTGTCCCCAGTCCGCCTGGCCTTGCTGCTATTCCAGTTTCAGCTGTTCTGCCTGCGGTTATGGAACCGTCACCTGTCCCAGACCTGTTGTTTTTCAACTCTTGATGATCGGCTATGAAAAGCCAACTGAAAATTATTCATGATTATTATTTGACCATGCTTGTCACTTATGAACATTTTTGAACATCTTGGCATAGTTCTGTTATAATCTCCACCCGGCACAGCCAGAAGAGGACTGGCCACCCCTCATAGCCTGGTTCCTCTCTAGGTTCCTTCCTAGGTTTTGGCCTTTCTAGGGAGTTTTTCCTAGCCACCGTGCTTCTACACCTGCATTACTAGCTGTTTGGGGTTTTAGGCTGGGTGTCTGTACAGCACTTCGAGATATTAGCTGATGTACGAAGGGCTATATAAAATAAAATTGATTGATTGATTGATATGTGGGACGGTGATTCATTTTATCTCTATTTCTGCTTTTTGTTACTTCTCTCTTTGGCTGGAAAAATGGCTGTGTTTTCTGTGGCTATGTACTGACCTAACATAATCGTTTGGTGTGCTTTCGCCGTAAATCCTTTTTGAAATCAGACATGTTGGCTGAATTTACAACAAGTGTAGCTTTAATTTGGTGTCTTTCATGTGTGATTTCATGAAAGTTTGATTCATATAGTAATTTATTTGAATTTGGCGCTCTGCATTTTTACTGGCTTTTGGCCATGCGGGATGCTAATATGCATATATTAGCATCTTGGACAGAGTAGCAGGCAGTTTACTCTGGGCACGCATTTCATGCAAAAGTGAAAATGCTGCCCCCTATCCCAAACAGGTTTTAAGGTTGGGAAATGTACATACTGTCACTGTGGGGACGATTTCGTCGATGCACTTATTGATGAAGCCGGTGACTGAGGTGGTATACTCCTCAACGCCATTGAATGAATCCCGGAACATATTCCAGTTTGTGCCAGCAAAACAGTCCTGTATCGTAGAATCCGCGTCATCTGACAACTTCACGTATTGAGCGAGTCACTGGTACTTCCTGCTTTAATTTGTCATTTTAAGCAGGAATCAGGAGGATAGAATTATGGTCAGATTTGCCAAATGGAGGGCGAGGGAGAGCTATGTATTCATAAATTTGTGTGAACCATATGTGGCCTAGAGTTTTTTTTTCTTCCTCAAGTTGCATATGTGACATGCTGGTAGAAATTAGGTACAACTGATTTAAGTTTTCCTGCATTAAAGTCCAAGGCCACTAGTAGCGCCGCTTCTGGATGAGCATTTTCTTGTTTGCTTATGGCCTTATACAGCTCGTTGAGTGCGGTCTTAGTGCCAGCATTGGTTTGTGATGGCTACGATAAATGGCTACGAGTAATATAGATGGGAACTCTATTGGTAGATAGTGTGGTTTACAGCTTATCATGAGGTATACTTCCCCAGGCAAGCTATACCTGGAGACTTCTATAATAGTAAACATTGCGCACCAGCAGTTATTGACAAATGGACACACACCGCCGCCCCTCGTCTTATCAGACGTAGCTGCTCTGTCCTGCCGATACACAGAGAAGCTCTATATTATCCATGTCGTCGTTCAGCCACGTCTCTGTGAAATGATTGCACATTGGCCAATAATGCAGAGGGTAGTGGTGGTTTACCTACTCGTCCGTGAATTCAAACAAGGCACCCCACCCTCCTCCCCCTTCTCCTCCATCTTTTCTTCACGCTGATGACGGGGATTTAGGCCTTGTCTTGACAAAGCAATATGTTCTTCACGTCGGACTCAATAAATAAAAAATGTTCAGAAGCTATTTTCGGTCATAAGAGACGGTAGAAGCAACGTTATGTACAAAACCATTTAAAATGTAATCAGTGCTCTGTGTGTGTTTGTGTGGGACCGATCAGTATCTTTGATAAGGTGCCAGGAGCTGATCTTCTAAGCTGCCATGCCCATCAAAGGGGCGCTGGCAAAGACATTACCTCTAGCTTCACCTCATGCCTGTTAACCAGCGGTTGTCAAAGGGGAGACCAGCGTTAGGTAGGTTTAGTCTGACCTGTTTAACATAGTACTGTATATATTTGTTTGTCAGATATTACCTATCCTAACTGCTATTGGTAATAGAACAGTGACAGTGTCTTGTTCAAACATGTGTCTCTGGAGCCAGGACCTGGAGACGTTCAAGATGATGTGATGACCGACAGACAGGCTTGATCCTGACAGCAGAAATGTCCAGTACTTGCAGCAGCCATTTCATTCCATGTGTCACCATTGAACTTTGTCTCAACTCTGCCTATTTCTATAGATGGAGATGACTGTTGATGCTTTTGCCAGACGTCAGCCTTGGTCATTTAATGGGGAGACCGTAATTGGTTAGGTTTAATCTTAACTTTTCAAAATGTAGCACAGTACCTGTTTGTGTGGCAGATATTACATATCCTAATTGCCATTGGTAATTAAACAGTGACTATGTGTGTATGTGTTCACAGAAGCACCTTGCTCCTACAGAGGCAGTTACAACAGCTTAGAGACAATGTTGGCTGTCATGCAAATAGTCAATGAAAATGCCAGGCAGGTCCTGCTGTTTTTCCCAGTGGCCCTGTCTGGGTTTGCATGTTTCCTAATGGTGATACAAATAGCCAAGGCATTTATCACTGAAGGGGGATACATGTGTGATGACATGCAAACAGAATGCCACTTAACCCTGCCAAGTGCAAGGTCCTATCATATACAAAACACATTTTCACCATGCCTTCTCTGGATCAAGGGCCAGCATCTCAAAGAATGTGATAGTGTGAAGAGTTTAGGGGTAACAGTACAGAAGGACTTACAATGGAGAGAGCAGGATGCTACTATCGTAACCAAGAGCAACAGAAAACCACAGGAAATCCTGATGAGTTTTTACTCCAGCTAAATACTCCACCACCTGGAGTATGCCGCTCCTGCTTGGCAGAGCTCACTGACCCAGGCCCTGTGTGATGAACTGGAGAGAGCATGCCACACCATCCTAGGAAGATACTCCAGTTATGCTGAGGTACTTCAGACCCTTTCTCTACCCGGCTTCATGAAAGACGGACACAAGTCTGGCAGCGCAGTCAGCCTCCTAAAATATAAATTCAGAGACTGGCTTACCCCCTGACCGAATCACAGTGACAAACAAACTTACTACACCGAAGTATAGAACTGAATGGAACATGAGGTCAATAATATTTCTGCTCAATGATTATTGATTGGCTTAAAGACAGCAGGACATTTTTGATAAAACATTTTTTTACTCTTATTATTTATTTGTTGTTGTTGTTTCTTATCCATTAACATATTGTACGATCATGTATTTCAGTTTGTATTGACTGCTACAATACATGATTTTAAATAAATAAAACTTGAAAACTTGAAATTCGAAAGACATGTTTTAATCATGTGACAGACAGACGGGGACTTTAACTGTTCAATCAAACAGATCCTTTATTCCACACTTCTTCTAAACATACAGCAATACATTTCAATACAGAACACCACTCAATAGTAGAGAAGGAATTGCTTTACAGGATGTAATACAAGTTAAAATATGATTTAGCTACATAAAAATATGGGGATACATTTCGTAAAAACAAGCAAAACAGTCAGGTATAGGTTAGAATTGTGAGCGTGAAGTGATAGTGAAATATCACAATGTATCTCCCTAATTTTACTTAGATTAACAGCTATACAAGACAAATCAAATGGCAGACCCTCCCCCACCCCACATCCCTCCCCCCACACACACTACGTAGTTGAACTATGACTAAGATGTAAAAATGTTAAAACCTGTGAATAGCATGAACAATATGATTAAAAGGAATGGAACAGAACAATAAACAGAGAAATGCAAGACAACCTTTCCCCTACAGAGGAGTTATCCTTCCCTTTAACCCCCGATGCAGGCCAGTTTCCCAACCCTGAGGTGGTAGAGGAGGGGCTGATTAAAGCTACCCAACATGCTGAAGGATTTCCCTGATGATCGTAAGAGTGTAGTTCAGCATCAACGTCAGCAGGATGATGTGTACGGTACAGGAGTCTCTCTTCTTTATCAGTTTCCCTCCCTTCTATACCTCTGCACAGGGGTTTGGCACCTACGGTATGCTTTGAAGGTTGTTCAAAACAAGATGACACTCATCTAGAAAAGCCTATATCTGAATAATGCATTGACATTTAAATTGATGTGCACCTGACCTTCAAATAGCAAACGTTACGTCCGCGGAGTCCATGTTTTTTCTAGTGTGGATGGAGCCTAATGGCTTTCTAGGACTTTGCACTGAAAGGGCTAGAATGTTGCGTATCAGTGACACTATTAGCCAAGTCTCCTGCACAGTCAGTCCCCATACATTTAAATATCATAACTTCATCTTAGTGACAGACTCTACACTCAAAAAAACAATATATTATGAAGAAGACAATCCATTATTTAATTATGATGTGAAATTAAAAAGCCTAGTCCCCAATCAAGCCATTCATCCTAATATTAATTGTATAATGAATAAAACAAACCAACATTTACTTTGAATTCTAAATATGTATGTGACACATATTTAAAGTGGCAATCTGTGATTGCATTCTTCATTCTAATGATATATAACCATGGACTCTTAGGAAATATAACTCATAAATGCATCATGAGCTTAGTTCAACTTTCACACCCTATCAGAACCAAAACTATGAGTTGGTTTAACTCCTTTGTTTGTAAACAACATAAATGTAAAAAAACACTGTACAGACTCAACATTTGATAGTTTCTCCATCACCATCCCTCAACTTTATACCAAAACAGAGGTGGGGAATCCACTTTGTTATTGATTGAACTGCAGATTGACCTTTTCACAACAACTTTAATGCTAACCAGCTATAACTCACAAAATGCTATTGCAACTTGCCACCAAATTAAAATAATAAAAACGATTTATTAAAAAAACAATTACACTAAATTTCAACACCTTTGATGTGTCTATGAATGTTTAAACTACAGTTGCAAGCACTAAGAAGTTAGGCTGCGCCTCAGTATTGACAGAACAATTTTAATTCAATGAGTATTTAACACAACGTCTGCTAGCAATAGTTTGTCACAAACCTGTTCTTTTAGTGCCAGCAACTGTAAGTCTAACGTGTCTCTGGCCCTCTTCGGCATGACAGCCTTCCCTCCCTGTAAAGGTGCATCAGGGGTGAGACCAGGACAATGAAGATGTTAACAATCATTAACATGGGGAATACATTGCAGGTGATTTCAAGACTAGATGACAGAGTGGCCCAACCAACAACCACCAGGATGGAGCATGTCAAGATGATCACCAGCTTGGAGAAGATGATCCCAAAAGCTCTCATCTTATGTGGGTCTGTCGTCCTCTGTTTCTTCTCTCCCCCTCTGCCCCCCTCTACCTCTCCTGGACCAGGCTGCTTCAGCACACGCAGGATGAAGAAGCAGCAGAGAGAAATGATGGCCACCCCAAGGCAATAGACACTAATGAGCACATAAGTTGATGTTTTTTTAAAACCAATTAAAGCGATAGGGAAACATGCATGAGTGAGTGACAACACCCAGACAATGGTTGAACACGCCACCCTGTACCTCCGGAGTCTGTACTTGAGGAAAGCTACAGGTTGGGCCACCGCCAGGTATCTCTCCACACAGATGCAGCTCTGGAGCAGGGGCCTGCAGGTCCAGGAGACGATATAGAGGAAATACACAGCCTGACGTAACATTGTAGCCTTCCAGATGAATAGGTAGCTGATCATCTCAAGGAGACACTCGACACAGAATACCAGTTCCACTACAAACAGGTTAACAGGGAAGATCTGGGTGGGTTTGACACCTCCACGGAGACTTCCACTCAGAGAGAGCCAGAGGCACCAGACCAAGGCTGGCGTCCCCACGAGGAAGCACAGGGCCTGGGCAGCACCGAACAGCATTTGCACAGCATAGCCATGGTCAATGCAAACATACCAGCTGAGCTGTGTGTTGTTTCCTGAAGAGGCATTCATCCTTCTTGAACAATATCTAAGCCAACTGAGATATGAGAGAGGGGAGATTACAAGATTTATGACTTTATGTTTTAATATATTGTTGGCAATGTACTGATGCAATATACGGATGCAAAATGCTGTTGCAATATACTGATGTCAACATACATAAAAATACTTAGATACACGTAGGTCTACTGTTATTTCAGTCAAAACATTGTGCATTGTCTCAGAAAGTCTGAATGAAAACATGAAGAAAACATGCAAAATGTTTAGCTGAAGATAATATTTTCAATTATGTTAAAATGGAAAATAACCTACCTTAGTTGTTTTGGTAAACGCAGACTTAGTTGTTTTGGTAATGCAGACCTTTCTTTGCAATATTCATACTTCTCTCTACAGCAGAACTCTGAGAACAACCCGATTGGAAAACGCCTACATGAATGAGTGATTTTTGACCAAGCTCTCTGTCCTGTGTTCCTCCTAACAAGTCACATGTTGTTTTATTTACATACACACACCTGTGTGCATTGATGAATTGAGCACAAGTGTATGTTTAGTGTACAGCAGGTCATTTTATTTGCCTAGAAATCCTATCAAGTCCTATCACCTGGAACAAAATACAGATTATCCAAATGCACACGCACACGCACACACACACACACACACACACACACACACACACACACACACACACACACACACACACACACACACACACACACACACACACACACACACACACACACACACACACACACACACAAACACAGAGATGGAATTTCAAGGCTCAGTTATTAGCATTTTGGCCTGAGCAGAAATTGAAGGATCATCACTGATATCACTCAGCACCCGTCTGTCCCAGCCACAGGTAAGTCCAGCCACCTGCAAAGGGACTCTTTCACCTAACATAATCAAGTCATATGGGCTTCAGACATACACAATAATTTGCAAGAAATTGTAAAAAAATGCCATTTCAAATAACATCAAATTGATCAGAACCACAGTTTAGACATTGCTAATGTTGTAAATTACTATTGTAGCTGGAAAATGCAGATTTTTATGGAATATCTACGTAGGCGTACACAGGCCCATTATCAGCAACCATCGCTTATGTGTTCCAAAGACACGTTGTGTTAGCTAATCCAAGTTTATCATTTTAAAAGGCTAATTGATCATTAGAAAACTCCTTTTCAATCATGTTAGCACAGCTGAAAATTGTTGGCCTGATTAAAGAAGCAATAAAACTGGCTTCTTTAGACTAGTTGAGTATCTGGAGCATCAGCATTTGTGGTTTCGATTACAGTCTCAAAATGGCCAGAACTAAAGAACTTTCTTCTGAAACTCATCAGTCTATTCTTGTACTGAGAAATGAAGGTTATTCCATGCGAGAATACTTTTACTTCTGAAACTGAATGCACTGTCTGTTGCAGATCATCATTCTCCCAAGTCGTTCTATAATAATGTGGTCACATATACTTCAAGCAGGCCCAGTTATTGTCACGTTCTGACCATAGTTATTTTGTATTTTCTTTGTTTTAGTGTGGTCAGGGCGTGAGTTGGGTGGGTAATCTATGTTTTCTATTTCGGTGTTGGTTTTCTGTGTTTGGCCTGATATGGTTCTCAATCAGAGGCAGCTGTCAATCGTTGTCCCTGATTGGGAACCATATTTAGGTAGCCTGTTTTCTGTTGGGTTTTGTGGGTGGTTATTTTCAGTCTTGGTGTGTCTGCACCAGACAGAACTGTTTCATTTCGTGTTATTCTCATTTATGGTTATTTTGTTTGTTTGTTTAACGTATTTGATTAAAATGAATACTTTTCACGCTGCGCCTCGGTCCAATCCTTCTACCACCACAGACGACCGTGACAGAACCAACTACCAAAAAAGGACCAAGCAGCGTGGTAACGGGCAGCAGCAGCAGCGTTGAGAGGACTCCTGGACCTGGGAGGAGATTCTGGACGGCAAGGGACCTTGGACTCAGGTTGGTGAATATCGCCGCCCCAAAGCTGAGCTGGAGGCAGCGAAAGCGGAGAGGCGGTGGTATGAGGAGGCTGCACGTAGGTGCGGTTGGAAGCCAGAGAGGCAGCCCCAAAAATGTATTGGGGGAGGCACACGGGGAGTGTGGCTAAGCCAGGTAGGAGACCTGAGCCAACTCCCCGTTCTTACCTTGGAGAGAGAGGGACCGGGCAGGCACCATGTTATGCCGTGAGGCGCACGGTGTCCCCGGTGAGCAGGCATAGCCCGGTGCGGTACATAGCAGCGCCTAGTATCGGCCGGGCTAGAGTGGGCATCAAGCCAGGTGCCATGAAGCCGGCTCAACGCATCTGGTCTCCAGTGCGTCTCCTCGGGCCGGGGTACATGGCACCGGCCCTACACATGGTGTCCCCGGTTCGCCAGCACAGCCCAGTGCAGCCTATTCCACCTCGCCGTACTGGCTTGGCTACGGGGAGCATTCAGCCAGGTAGGGTTGGGTAGGTTCGGTGCTCAAGACCTGCAGTGCGCCTCCATGGTCCGGTCTATCCGGTGCCACCTCCACACAACAGCCCTCCGGTGGCAGCCCCCCGCACCAGGCTGTCTCTCTGTCTCCTTACTACAGGTGCTCCCGTCTGTCCAGCGCCGCCTGAGCCGCCCGTCTGTCCAGCGCCGCCTGAGCCGCCCGTCTGTCCAGCGCCGCCTGAGCAGCCCGTCTGTCCAGCGCCGCCTGAGCAGCCCGTCTGTCCAGCGCCGCCTGAGCCGTCCGTCTGTCCTGAGCCGTCAGAGTCGTCCATCTGTCCTGAGCCGTCAGAGCCGCCCGTCTGTTTCTGAGCCGTCAGAGCCGTCCGTCTGTCCTGAGCCGTCAGAGCCGTCCGTCTGTCCTGAGCCGTCAGAGCCGCCCGTCTGTCCTGAGCCGCCAGAGCCGCCCGTCTGTCCTGAGCCGCCAGAGCCGTCCGCCAGTCGGGAGCCGCCAGAGCCGCCCGCCAGTCGGGAGCCGCCAGAGCCGCCCGCCAGTCGGGAGCTGCCAGAGCCACCCCTCAGTCGGGAGCTGCCAGAGCCACCCCTCAGTCCGGAGCTGCCACTTAGTCCTGAGCTGTCTTTCAGTCCGGAGCTGCCCTTCAGTCCGGAGCTGCCTTTCAGTCCGGAGTTGCCTTTCAGTTCGGAGGTGCCCCTTAGTCCGGAGTTGCCCCTCAGTTGCCCATCACAATTATCCCGGATCCGGGATGGGTGGTTCAGAAAGGTTAATTTCATGGACAATATGCCAGGGTTTCCATTAGCTGATAATTGTAGGCTTTTTGAAGATATATTTTTTAAAGATTATAAATAAAAGTGTAAATGCAGGCTAATGTACAACTCGCTGTTGAGGTAGGATGTTTAAAAGTATTTATTTTCTTATGTATAATAATTTGTTTTATCATTATTATTGTATATCATTGTTATTATTGTAAACCTATTAATTAATCAAAACCAGTTTCTTAAATATGCAAACACCTGTTATGTTTTATTCTGTTGAGACATTTTCATTGGCTAAATTAAGTTTGAGCTGTCTTTTTAATTGTGTGCTCACTATTTAGTTTAGGTGGGTCTGTATTAAAATAAATAAATAATCCTATCTATGTCATTTTTTATGTACGATAGTCACTAGCCTTTGATGGTAATTGTCACAGTATAACCTCTTGATTTTTGCACTTGGTGCTTACATTTAAAATGTCTTGTCAGAATCCAGTACAGCTATGTAAATCAAAGACCATGAGCTTGGTGCTTACATTTAGAATGTCTTGTCAGAATCCTGTACAGCTATGTAAATCAAAGACCATGAGCTTGGTGCTTACATTTAGAATGTCTTGACAGAATCCTGTACAGCTATGTAATTCAAAGACCATGAGCTTGGTGCTTACATTTAGAATGTCTTGTCAGAATCCTGTACAGCTATGTAATTCAAAGACCATGAGCTTGGTGCTTACATTTAGAATGTCTTGTCAGAATCCTGTACAGCTATGTAATTCAAAGACCATGAGCTTGGTGCTTACATTTAGAATGTCTTGTCAGAATCCTGTACAGCTATGTAAATCAAAGACCATGAGCTTGGTGCTTACATTTAGAATGTCTTGTCAGAATCCTGTACAGCTATGTAATTCAAAGACCATGAGCTTGGTGCTTACATTTAGAATGTCTTGTCAGAATCCTGTACAGCTATGTAATTCAAAGACCATGAGCTTGGTGCTTACATTTAGAATGTCTTGTCAGAATCCTGTACAGCTATGTAATTCAAAGACCATGAGCTTGGTGCTTACATTTAGAATGTCTTTTCAGAATCCTGTACAGCTATGTAATTCAAAGACCATGAGCTTGGTGCTTACATTTAGAATGTCTTGTCAGAATCCTGTACAGCTATGTAATTCAAAGACCATGAGCTTGGTGCTTACATTTAGAATGTCTTGTCAGAATCCTGTACAGCTATCTAAATCAAAGACCATGAGCTTGGTGCTTACATTTAGAATGTCTTGTCAGAATCCTGTACAGCTATGTAATTCAAAGACCATGAGCTTGGTGCTTACATTTAGAATGTCTTGTCAGAATCCTGTACAGCTATGTAATTCAAAGACCATGAGCTTGGTGCTTACATTTAGAATGTCTTGACAGAATCCTGTACAGCTATGTAATTCAAAGACCATGAGCTTGGTGCTTACATTTAGAATGTCTTGTCAGAATCCTGTACAGCTATGTAATTCAAAGACCACGAGCTTGGTGCTTACATTTAGAATATCTTGTCAGAATCCTGTACAGCTATGTAAATCAAAGACCATGAGCTTGGTGCTTACATTTAGAATGTCTTGTCAGAATCCTGTACAGCTATGTAAATCAAAGACCATGAGCTTGGTGCTTACATTTAAAATGTCTTGTCAGAATCCTGTACAGCTATCTAAATCAAAGACCATGAGCTTGGTGCTTACATTTAGAATGTCTTGTCAGAATCCCGTACAGCTATGTAATTCAAAGACCATAAGCTTGGTGCTTACATTTAGAATGTCTTGTCAGAATCCTGTACAGCTATGTAAATCAAAGACCATGAGCTTGGTGCTTACATGTCAGAATCCTGTACAGCTATGTAAATCAAAGACCATGAGCTTGGTGCTTACATTTAGAATGTCTTGTCAGAATCCTGTACAGCTATGTAAATCAAAGACCATGAGCTTGGTGCTTACATTTAGAATGTCTTGTCAGAATCCTGTACAGCTATGTAAATCAAAGACCATGAGCTTGGTGCTTACATTTAGAATGTCTTGTCAGAATCCTGTACAGCTATGTAAATCAAAGACCATGAGCTTGGTGCTTACATTTAGAATGTCTTGTCAGAATCCTGTACAGCTATGTAAATCAAAGACCATGAGCTTGGTGCTTACATGTCAGAATCCTGTACAGCTATGTAAATCAAAGACCATGAGCTTGGTGCTTACATTTAGAATGTCTTGTCAGAATCCTGTACAGCTATGTAAATCAAAGACCATGAGCTTGGTGCTTACATTTAGAATGTCTTGTCAGAATCCTGTACAGCTATGTAAATCAAAGACCATGAGCTTGGTGCTTACATTTAGAATGTCTTGTCAGAATCCTGTACAGCTATGTAAATCAAAGACCATGAGCTTGGTGCTTACATTTAGAATGTCTTGTCAGAATCCTGTACAGCTATGTAAATCAAAGACCATGAGCTTGGTGCTTACATTTAGAATGTCTTGTCAGAATCCTGTACAGCTATGTAAATCAAAGACCATGAGCTTGGTCTGAGCTCTGACCTCATATGGCATGTTTACTCTATAACCACTGTATAGCCACTTGTGACAGAAAAATTACATATTTACTTGATTTGTTTGATATTTGATGATTATATAGTTAACTAAACACTAAGGCATTTATGTTCTATTAAATGTCTGTGTGAACTGATAGGAGCCTAAAAATCTACAGCTGGCATTGCATAGATAAGATGTGGTGGGTGTCAACGAGATAGAGATAGCCGGGAGGAACAGGACAAAGGCCTCAGTATTCCTAATTGTCTTTGCATCTGGGAGACAAAACCAGAGGCAGATGACCACAGGATGAACCTAAAGTGGCTTATGGTGCCCCCCAATCTAAATGGGAGGGGTTGAACCAGCCATGCCTGAGCATTCTTGCTCTCAGCTATATAAGAAACAGCATGGTCTGTAAAGGGTAGGCTACTCGGCTCAACAGTCATGAATGTTGGGCTGACTGGTCTCATTATTGGAATAATTCATTGATATTGAATAAAGATGATTGTTTGAGGAAATGACAGTCTCTCTAATTTGAAAATAATATTCCACGACACACTCCATTCAATTTAGGCGCTTATCATTGAACAAATCTGTCATTTTCAAGCCGCATACAGATTGTGAGTGTAAAGGGCTACATATACTGAACAAAAATATAAACGCAACATGGTCCCCAACATGGTCCAACATTGGTCCCATTTTTCATGAGCTGAAAGGGGGATACATATTTGATGACATGCTGTAATCATAAGTGACAGACAGGGAACTGAACTGTTGAATCAGTGAGATTTGCTTTATTCCACACTTCTATTAAAACATACAGCAATACATTTCAATATAGAACATCACTCAGAAGTAGAGAAGTAATTGCTTTTACAGGATCTAATACAATGAAAAATATTATTTTGCAAAGTTGACAATATAGTATGTATTACATATGCATGTACAGTTGAAGTCGGATGTTTACATACACTTATGTTGGAGTCATTAAAACTCATTATTCAACCACTCCACAAATTTCTTGTTAACTTCTTTGATATAGGGGGCAGCATTTTCACTTTTGGATGAATTGCATGCCCATAGTGAACTGCCTCCTACTCTGTCCCAGATGCTAATATATGCATATTATTATTACTATTGGATGGAAAACACTCTGAAGTTTTTAAAACTGTTTGAATGATGTCTGTGAGTATAACAGAACTCATATGGCAGGCAAAAACCTGAGAAAAGATCCAAACAGGAAGTGAAAATTCTGAGAGTGGTCGTTGTTAAAGTCATCGCCTATTCAATTCCCTGTAATATATGGATCTGTTTGCACTTCATACGCCTTCCACTAGATGTCAACAGTCAGTAGAACGTGGAATGAAGCTTATGCTGTGTTGTGGAACCGGATGGGAGGGGAATGAGTCAGTGGTCTGGCAGATTGCCAGTTCTTGGTCATGCGCTTTCCTCATGTTGTCGCCTTGCGTTCCATTACTCATAGAGACATGGAAGAATGCTTCGGTTGGAAAGTTATTGGATATAAATGATAACAACATCCTGAAGATTGATTCTCTACTAAGTTTGACCAGTTTATTCGACCTGGAATATAACTTTTTGAAGTTTTCGTCCGACGTTTGCCTGCATCTGCGCGAGCGTTTGGACACGTGTACTACACATGCTAGCATGTGAGTGAGCCCACTCCCTTGGCTGAGAAGCAACCACACACATGAATGGTCTCAGGATGCTTTACTGTTGGCCTGACACAGGACTGATGGTAGCGCTCATCTTCTCTTCTCCGGACAAGCTTTTATCCGGATGCCCCAAACAATCAGAAAGGGGATTCATCAGAGAAAATGACTTTACCCCAGTCCTCAGCAGTCCAATCCCTGTACCTTTTGCAGAATATCAGTCTGTCCCTGATGTTTTTCCTGGAGAGAGGTGGCTTCTTTGCTGCCCTTCTTGACACCAGGCCATCCTCCAAATGTCTTCACCTCACTGTGCGTGCAGATGCACTCACACCTGCCTGCTGCCATTCCTGAGCAAGCTCTGTACTGGTGGTGCCCCGATCCCGCAGCTGAATCAACTTTAGGAGACAGTCCTGGCGCTTGCTGGACTTTCTTGGGCACCCTGAAGCCTTTTTCACAACAATTGAAACACTCTCCATGAAGTTCTTGATAATCTGATAAGTGGTTGATTTAGGTGCAATCTTACTGGCAGCAATATCCTTGCCTGTGAAGCCCTTTTTGTGCAAAGCAATGATGACGGCACATGTTTCCTTGCAGGAAACCATGGATGACAGAGGAAGAACAATGATTTCCAAGCACTACCCTCCTTTTGTGGCTTCCAGTATGTTATTCGAACTCAATCAGCATGACAGAGTGATCTCCAGCCTTGTCCTCGTCAACACTCACACCTGTGTTAACGAGAGAATCGCTGACATGATGTCAGCTGGTCCTTTTGTAGCAGGGCTGAAATGCAGTGGAAATATTTTTGGGGGATTCAGTTCATTTGCATGCTAAAGAGGGACTTTGAAATTAATTGCAATTCATCTGATCACTCTTCATAACATTCTGGAGTATATGCAAATTGGCATCATACAAACTGAGGCAGCAGACTTTGTGAAAATTAATATTTGTGTCATTCTCAAAACTTTTGGCCACGACTGCACTTTGTGCGTGACACAAGTCATTTTTCCAACAATTGTTGACAGACATATTATTTCACTTACAAATCACGGTATCACAACTCCAGTGTGTCAGAAGTTTACATACACTAAGTTGACTGTGCCTATAAACAGCTTTGGAAAATTACAGAAAATTATGTCATGGCTTTAGAAGATTCTGATAGGCTAATTGACATTATTTGCGTCAATTCGAGGTATACCTGTGGATGTATTTCAAGGCCTACCTTCAAACCTAGTGCCTCTTTGCTTGACATCATGGGAAACTCAAAATAAATCAGCCAAGACCTCAGAAAAAAAATTGTAGACCTTCACAAGTCTGGTTCATCCTTGGGAGCAATTTCCAAATGCCTGAAGGTACCACGTTCATCTGTACAAACAACAGTACGCAAGTATAAATACCATGGGACCACGCAGCCGTCATACCGCTCAGGAAGGAGACACTTTCTGTCTCCTAGAGATGAAAGTATTTTGGTGCAAAAAGTACAAATCAATCCCAGGACAACAGTAAAGGACCTTGTGAAGATGCTGGAGGAAACAGGTACAAAAGTATCTATATCCACAGTAAAATGAGTCGAAAATGGTCATAACCTGAAAGACCGCTCAGCAAGGAAGAAGCCACTGCTCCAAAACCACAATAAAAAAGACAGAATAAGGTTTGCAACTGCACATGGGGACAAAGTGTCACGTTCTGACCCTAGTTCTTTTGTTATTTCTTTGTTTTAGTGTGGTCAGGGCGTGAGTTGGGTGGGTTATCTATGTTTGTGTTTCTATGTTGCGTTTTTCGTTTGGCCTGATATGGTCTCAATCAGAGGCAGGTGTTAGTCATTGTCTCTGATTGGGAACCATATTTAGGGAGCCTGTTTTCTGTTGTGTTTTGTGGGTGGTTGTCTTCCGTGTCTGTGTGTTCCACACAGAACTGTTTCGGTTTTAGTTCATTCACTTTATTGTTTTGTATTTTAGTGTTCAGTTTTGTTCCATTAAATAGTTTTGTTCCATTGTTCCATTAAATATTCATCATGAACACTTACCACGCTGCGCTTTGGTCTAAATCATGCTGAATTTATCATTTGCTCAATTAACCAATGCACGCAGATGCTTGTATGCTTAGAGATTTGCATTTTGGCCAGGCATCATCAGTCTGCACCTGTCTGTTCCAGCCACAGGTTAGTCCAGCCACCTGAAAGGGCTGACTCTTTCACCTTACATAATCAAATCATGTGGGCTTCCGACATGCACAGCTGATGGTGTTTGGATTCCGGATCTCTCCAATTGCATAGGTGGCTGATTGCAACCCAAATTAAAGAAGGATTTTTAGCCTTGAAATAATTGATACATGGATTGTGTACGTGTGCTATTCAGAGGGGAAAATGTCAGGACAAACTATTTAAGTGCCTTTGGACTGGGTGGGGTAGTAGGTGCCTGGCACACTAGTTTGTGTCAAGAAATGTAATGCTGCTGTGTTTTTCAAACTCAACAGTTTCCTGTGTGTATCAAGAATGGTCCACTACCCAAAGGACATACAGCCAACTTGACACAAGTGCTGGATCCCTACACGTTTCTGTGAACACATACTGTACACACAGTCACTGTCCTATTACAGTTAGGATAGGTCATATCTGACACACAAACAGGTACTATGTTGAAGCTTGAACAGGTCAGATAAATCCTACTCAATGAAGGTCTCCCCATCAAACGACTGAGGCTGCCATCTGGCAAAAGCATCTCCAATCCATGTGTAGAAATAAACCGAGATGAGGCAGAGTTCATCAGTGATACATGAAATGAAAATGGTTTTGCTATTACTCGACATTTGTGCTGTGCTGTAATATTACTAATCACGTCATGGTGGATGTGTTGAGTGCCAGGTCTCTGTACATCTCATGTATCTGTGAAAACATACACAGTCACTGTTCTATTACCAATGGCAGATAGGACAGGTGATATCTGTCACACAAACATACACTGTGTTGAAGTTTGAACAGGCAACACTAAACCTACCTGATTCTGTTCTTCCCTTCGACAGCCATTGGTGAGCAAGGAAGAGGTAATGTAACGGCTGTCGTAGTCGTTCTCCTCCTCAGACGAGGAGGAGCATGGATCGGACCAAGATGCGGATTGGTAAGTATTCATTATTTAATGAAAAAACAACAAACACTACAAAATACAAAAACCAACAAACGTGACTAACCCGAAACAGTCCTGTGTGGCCCAAACGCTGACACAGGAACACACACCCACAAAACACAAGTGAAACCCAGGCTGCCTTAGTATGATTCTCAATCAGGGACAACGATTGACAGCTGTCTCTGATTGAGAATCATACCAGGCCGAACACAAAATCCCAACATAGAAAATCAAACCGAGACCAACCCACCCAACTCACGCCCTGACCAACTAAAACAAATACAAAACAAAGGAAAACAGGTCAGGAACGTGACAGAACCCCCCCCTTAAGGTGTGAACTCCGGGCGCACCAGCACAAAGTCTAGGGGAGGGTCTGGGTGGGCGTCTGTCCACGGTGGCGGCTCTGGCGCTGGTCATGGTCCCCACCCCACCATAGTCAACCCCCGCTTCCGTGGCCTCCTCCCAATATCCACCCTCCATGTCAATCCCACTATTCCAAAAAGCAGTAACAGACTGAGGGGCAGCACCGGACTGAGGGGCAGCACCGGACTGAGGGGCAGCACCGGACTGAGGGGCAGCACCGGACTGAGGGGCGGATCCTGGCTGGCTGGCTCAGGCGGATCCTGGCTGGCTGGCTCTGGCGGATCCTGGCTGGATGGCTCTGGCGGATCCTGGCTGGCGGAAGGCTCTGGCGGATCCTGGCTGGCGGAAGGCTCTGGCGGATCCTGGCTGGCGGAAGGCTCTGGCGGATCCCGGCTGGCGGAAGGCTCTGGCGGATCCCGGCCGGCGGAAGGCTCTGGCGGATCCCGGCCGGCGGAAGGCTCTGGCGGATCCCGGCCGGCGGAAGGCTCTGGCGGATCCTGGCTGGCTGGCTCTGGCGGATCCTGGCTGGCTGGCAGCTCCTGGCTGGACGGCTCTGGCTGATCCTGGCTGGACGGCTCTGGCTGATCCTGGCTGGACGGCTCTGGCTGGTCCTGGCTGGACGGCTCTGGCTGGTCCTGGCTGGACGGCTCTGGCTGGTCCTGGCTGGACGGCTCTGGCTGGTCCTGGCTGGACGGCTCTGGCTGGTCCTTGCTGGACGGCTCTGGCTCGTCCTGGCTGGACGGCTCTGGCTGGTCCTGGCTGGATGGCTCTGGCTGGTCCTGGCCGACTGGCGGCTCTGGCGGATCCTGTCTGACTGGCGGCTCTGGCAGATCCTGTCTGGTTGGCGGCTCTGGCAGATCCTGTCTGGTTGGCGGCTCTGGCAGATCCTGTCTGGTTGGCGGCTCTGGCAGATCCTGTCTGGTTGGCGGCTCTGGCAGATCCTGTCTGGTTGGCGGCTCTGGCAGATCCTGTCTGGTTGGCGGCTCTGGCGGCTCCTGACTGACGAACGGCTCTGACGGCTCGGGACAGACGGGCGGCTCTAATGGCTCGGGACAGACGGATGGCTCAGATGGCGCTGTGCAGACGGATGGCTCAGATGGCGCTGGGTAGACGGATGGCTCAGATAGCACTGGGCAGACGGATGGCTCAGATGGCACTGGGCAGACGGATGGCTCAGATGGCACTGGGTAGACGGATGGCTCAGATGGCACTGGGCAGACGGGCAGCTCTGGCCGGATGAGGAGCACTGTAGGCCTGGTGCGTGGTGCCGGAACTGGAGGCACTGGGCTGGAGACACGCACCACAGGGAGAGTGCGTGGAGGAGGAACAGGGCTCTGAAAATGCACTGGAAGCCTGGTGCGTGGTGTCGGCACTGATGGTACTGGGCTGGGGTGGGAAGGTGGCGCCGGATATACCGGACCGTGAAGGAGGACACGTGCTCTTGAGCACCGAGCCTCCCCAACCTTACCAGGTTGAATGGTCCCCGTAGCCCTGCCAGTGCGGCAAGGTGGAATAGCCCGCACTGGGCTATGCAGGCGAACCGGGGACACCACCTGTAAGGCTGGTGCCATGTACGCCGGCCCGAGGAGACGTACTGGAGGCCAGATATGTTGGGCCGGCTTCATGGCACCCGGCTCGATGCCCAACCTAGCCCTACCAGTGCGGCAAGGTGGAATAGCCCGCACTGGGCTAAGCACGCGTACTGGGGACACCGTGCGCTCCACCGCATAACACGGTGTCTGACCAGTACGACGCCCTCTCACTCCACGGTAAGCCCGGGGAGTTGGCTCAGGTATCCAACCCGGCTTCGCCACACTCCCCTTTAGCCCCCCCCCAAGAAATTTTTGGGTGAGCCTCTCGGGCTTCCAGCCTCTCTTACGTGCTGCCTCCTCAATCCACCGCTCCTGGGCTGTGGCTGCCTCCTTCTCCTCCCGAGAGCGGCGATTCCCTCCAACCTTTGCCCAGGGTCCTTTCCCGTCTAGGATTTCCTCCCATGTCCATTCCTCTTCTCTCCATTGCTGTTGTTCTTGCCTTCCTTCTCCAATCCGCTTGGTCCTGTTTTGGTGGGTGTTTCTGTAACGGCTGTCGTAGTCGTTCTCCTCCTCAGACGAGGAGGAGCATGGATCGGACCAAGATGCGGATTGGTAAGAGTTCATTATTTAATGGAAAAACAACAAACACTACAAAATACAAAAACCAACAAACGTGACTAACCCGAAACAGTCCTGTGTGGCCCAAACGCTGACACAGGAACAAACACCCACCAAACACAAGTGAAACCCAGGCTGCCTAAGTATGATTCTCAATCAGGGACAACGATTGACAGCTGTCTCTGATTGAGAATCATACCAGGTCGAACACAAAATCCCAACATAGAAAATCAAACCTAGACCAACCCACCCAACTCACGCCCTGACCAACTAAAACAAATACAAAACAAAGGAAAACAGGTCAGGAACGTGACAGGTAAGGTCTTTGCCAGAGCCCCATTGATGGGCAAATCAGCGTAGATCAGCTCCTGGCCCCTCATCAAAGATACTGGTTATTCACACAAACAGTGATGGTCAATGGTTGTTATGATTAGCCTGGTGGAACCAACCTGATTGCAGCATTTACCTTTCTACTTGACTTCAGATATTGTAAAATGTGAATCTGGTTCCACCAGGCTAGGTTGTGCCCTGGACATTATATGCATCTAAGAAGTAAAAAATAAGCAACAAATAACGTCAGTTTACTTTTGTTATGTCCCTGTCACTCTGGAAGGGGTGCCCTGCTCTGCGCTGGTGGACTCAGGGTCCAGAGTAACCCTGGTGAGACCAGACATTGCATCAGACTCAGTTTGATCCCATAACTGTGCAGCTCTGCACAATCACATGTAAGCTGGCACAAATCAAAGAGAATGGGATAATGGGGATAATGACTTTTACAGTAGGGTGCTGGACTATGAGTCACCCTGTGTGGGTGGCTGCTGTGCAGGACTCCTGTATCCTGGGATTGGTCTTTCTAAAGATCACATGCTGCCAGCTAGACCTAGATGGGGGCACACTGAGCTTCCATGGAGGGCCAGCAGTCACCATGGGCCCCCCTAATGTCACATTCACACAACCCAACAACCCCCTTAAATCAGGCTGTCAAGGCGGCAGAGACCAATGGCTGCCAACCTTCCCCACTTCCAGTGCAGTCCAGCTACCTCAGACGGGAGAGGAGAGGACACTGTCCACAGTGAATGAGACATGGGAGAGGACCTGTGATGGCCTTGACCCCGAGCAGCAGGAACAGGTGTTGCTGTTAGAGTTCAAAGACAGCTCTGCTCTGATTGAGGAGGAGGTGGGTCAGACTCATCTGGTGCAGCACAAGATTGACACAGGGGACGTTCAGACGATCAACATGTGTCCTGCAATATTCTGCTGATACGCCAGGAGGTGGCAGACAAGGCTGTGTTGGAGATGCAGTAGGAAGACTTCCCCTTGGCAGCACAAGTAGTCATGGTTCCTTAGAAGGGGGACAAGCTGACATTCTGTGCTGACTACAAGAGGCTGCATTGGACTTGGTTAGGTGGTCCTCCTGGTTCTCTTTGCTGGACCTCCTGGCTAGTGCCAGGTGCCCCTCTCCACAGATGCCAGAGCCAAAACTACTTTATCCAACAGTTCAAGGTCTTGCGCTTCGGCCTGTGCAACGCTCAAGTTACATTTGAGCAGTAGATGGATAGGTTGATGGCTGGTATCCCCTGACAGGAATGTCTGGTCTACTTTAACAACATCATGGCCCATGGCAGCTCCTTCCAGTTGGCCCTGTGGGTGCTACGGTGTGTGTTGGAGAGGGTGGCTGCCATAAGCCTGAAGCTCCACTCTGAGAAGTTCCACTTCATGAAGAGTGATGTACCTTCTAGGGGCACCGAGTGTGTGAAGAGGGAATCTGCACTATGAAGGACAACGTGTGGGCTGTCTGAGACCAGCAGAAGCTGATCACCAGCAGCAGCTGAAGAGCTTCCTGGGCCTGGCCTCATACTACAACAGGGTTAGTATGGGGCTTCACATGGACAGGGGAGTGCCAGGAGGCCTTCACCCAGACCGAGGAGTGCCAGGAGGCCTTTAACACCCTCAATGGTGCTCTGATCGAGGCCCTCGTGCTTGACACCCCTGACCCCACCTTGCTTTTTATCCTGGACACAGATGTGAGCAATGTGGGCATGGGTGGAGTGCTGGCCCAGGCGGACATAGCGGGGCAGAGAGTGGTGACGTACTTCAGCAAAACATTCAACAAACATGAGCGCTGTTAATTTCACTCTGCGAGAGCTTCTCGCTGTAGTGGAGTCCATCAAACGTCCATCAAAAGTACTACCTGTATGGCCTGCCATTCAATATAAGAACTGACCACTCCTCTCTCCAGTGACTCATTTCTTTCAAAGAGACAGAGGGGCAGGTCGCAAGCTGGTTGGAGGAGTTTTAGATGCCAGACTTCACAGTGGTACACAGGGCGGCACGCCCCGCTAACACCGACTCCATGTTCTGTCGGCCCTGTAATGCAGACAAGTGCCATCACTGTGAGAGGAAAGAGGCCCGTGAGAGAGAGCTGTGTGTGGAGGAGTGGGTCTGTGCCTCAGTATGCCAGGTGAGTGGGCCTGTATGCTGTCAGCTGCAAGCTGTCGACGTGGCTAAATGGAAGCTGCAACAGGAGCAGGACATACTTAAAAGACATTGCCAATGTTACAGTGGGTGGAGGTGCACCAGAGGCCACGGTTGGAAGAGTTGGTGGCGTTCTCACACACGACCAAAGGGCTGTGATCAAAGTTTTAGGCTGGATAATGGTGTGCAGCAAGCATCGAAGCAGCTATAGGAGAAAACAGGTGGCAGGTGGGGGTCCCCAAAGCTCTCTGGTGCTGCCCAGGCCCTGTGCTTCCTTCTGGGTGCACCAACTCTGATCGGGTGCCTCTGGCTCTCTCTGACTGGAAGTCTCTCTGGAGGTGTCAAACCCACCCAGGTCTTCCCTGTTAATCTGTTTGCAGTGGAACTGGTGTTCTGTATCGAGGGACTCCTTGAGGTGATCAGCTACCTCGTACAGAATGTCATGTTACTGCAGGCTGTGTATTTCCTCTACAACCTCTCCTGGACCTGCAGGCCCCTGATCCAGAGCTGCATCTGTTTGGAGCGCTACCTGGCGGTGGTCCAACCTGTGACTTTCCTCAAGTACAGACTCCGGAGATACAGGGTGGTGTGTTCAACCGTGGTCTGGCTGCTGTCGCTCGCTTTTGCATGTTGTCCAATCGCCTCAATGGGTTATGAAGAAGCTGCAGCTCAAGTGCTCATTGGTGTCTATTGCCTTGGGATGGCTGTCATTTCTATCTGCTGCTTCTTCATCCTGCATGTGCTGAAGCAGCCTGGTCCAGGAGAGGTAGAGGGAGGCAGAGCGGGAGAGAGGAAACAGGGGATGACAGACCCACATAAGATGAGAGCTTTTGGGATCGTCTTAACAAACCTGTTGATTATCTTTGCAAGCTTCATCCCGGTTGTAGTTGGTTACACCACTGCGTCATCCAGTCTTGACTACAAATGCAATGTCTTCCCCTTGTTGCTCATTGTTAACATCTTCAGTGTCTTGGTCTCACCCCTGATGCACCTCTACAGAGAGGGAAGGCTGCCATGCAGAAGAGGGCCAGAGACATGTTAGACCTACAGTTGCGCACACTAAAAGTACAGGTTTATGTGACAAACTATCTATAGGAAATGATAGAGCATTATACTAAATACGCATTTGATTAAAATTGTTCTGCCAATACCGTAGCGCAGTCTAACTTTTTAGTGCCTGCAACTGTAGTTTAAACATACTGTACTTGGACACGGCAAATAGTAGAAGATTGTTTGTAATTTTTTCTGTGATTAATTTCATGTCACTTTATGAAATACAGCACGCTAGCATTGGACTTGTTGTTAAAGGGTCAATCTGCAATTCAAACAATAAAGTGGACCATCCATAATAAACATTATGTTTTGAGGCTATACAGTAGTTTTTCATATTCACTTTTTTTAAACAAGCTTTTATTTTGGGGTTCTGATGGGGTACGACAGTTGAACTAAGCTCATGAGGCATTTATAAGGTATATTCTTCTAGAATCACTGGGTAAATAATACATTAAAAAGTTCAACAATGGATATAGCATTCACCCCTTTAACTAAAGCTACATCACGTGTTTATCATTTATGTTGGATTTTGTTTTGTTCCATTTATAATGCAATTTATTTTAGGATGGTAGGGGATTAGGCTGATTAATTTAACATCAGCAATAAGTCATGAATTGTCTTCTTCAAATTATATTGTCCATTTAATTTAGGGTCCTTGTCTGTCACTAAGATTACATAATGTTATTCAAATGAATGGGGACTGACTGTGCATGAGACTTGGCTGTCATTGTTAGACTATGCACATTCCTAGAAAGCCATTAGGATCCATAAACACTGGAAAGAAATTGGCCCCCTGATATAAACATCAGCTCTTTTAATGGCAGAGGCACATCAATTCAAAAGCCAATACATTAGTCAAATAAAGGCTAGTCTAGATGAGTGTGATGTTGGTTTGAGCCCTCTTCATAGCATACTGTAGGTGCTAAATCATAACCCCTGGACAGAAGTATAGATGCTCATTCTTCCCTGATAAGAACAAGCCACAGCAGGTAGAGTGGAAACTCAATATCTTTTCTTGGTAACTTCAATCAATTTGTAAAAGCCACATCGTCTGTGTGTGTTTTAGTCTTAAATCCTGTGATGATAAAACTTGTTTTACGCTAAGTGTTCCACCTCTCCAGATCCACTGGTTATCTCGCCCTCTTTGTGGTCTTAGAACTCAGCTCTTCCTATTATTCAGAGACTAAAGTAACAGAGGACTTGCAGCAACAAATAAACAAAAACTCATATTTTCCCGATCCCATGAGGTTTAATCACACGGGAGTTTTGAATATTATGACTCCTGGTGGTGGGTGTGGCTCACCTGTCTAACGGGATCAGAGGTGTTCAACTGCCTCCTGGCCTCCTTGTGTCAATGGTTGATACCGGAGGCGGTATCGAATTCATCGCTGGTCTCTTCGCCGCGGTTCTGTTCATCAAAGTGTTCTGTAGTGTCTTCATTCTGAGGATGCCGAGCAGGTCCGGTCCAGAGGGATGTATAGAAAGGGTGAAAAAGAGGAAGGAGGGAACCTGATGAAGAAGACATCCTCCCGTACAGTCCAGATCATCCTGCTGATATTGATGCTGAACTACTCTCCTTCCATCATCAGGGAAATCCTTCAGGATCATATTTCTTTGAGATCATTCAGGTGTATTCTGACCCCCATTACTTTCTCCTTCAGGATGTTGGGTAGCTTTACTCAGCCCCTCCTATACCTCCACAGGACTAGGAATCAGCCCTTTATCGGGGGTTAAAGAGAAGGATAACTCCACTGTAGGGGAAAGGTTGTCCTGCATTTCTCTGATACATTTCCTTTAATCATACTTAATCATACTGCTTATTTAGAGGATTTGACATTTGTAGTACATGGTTTATGGTTCAACTATGGTTTGTGTGTGTGTGTGTGGGGGGGGGGTTGCCTGGTTTGCTGTTCCTAGCTGTTTTGCTTGTTTTGATGAATTTTAACCCCCAAAATACTGTATATGCTACTATTTTATCTTTGCTAAATCATGTTTTAACTTGTATTACATTATGGATATAGCAGTGACTCCTCTACTATTGAGTGATGTTCTACATTGAAATTAATTGCTGTATGTTTTGAAAGAAGTGTTGAATAAAGCAAATCTGATTGATTCAACAGTTCAGGTCCCTGTCTGTATGTTACTTATGATTACAAAATGTCATCACATACTGTATATATCCACCTTCAGTGATGAATGCAGTGTATTATTCCTAATAAAGCATACATACCCAGACAAAGCCATTGAAAAAAAAAGAAGATTGCTTCCGTAAGAATCAGGACCTGCCTGATGTTTTGATTGGCTATTTGCATGACAGCAAACTTTGCAATGATTTTTTTGTAACTGCCTCTGTTTAGGAGTAAGGCCTAATTCTGGAGTTGATTCTGATCTTCAATATTGTTGTGTTTTAAAAGAAAACTACACACACACACACACACTGACACACAAAGAAAATAGATTTGATTAGATTTGGGGATCCTTGGAACTCTTGAGGAAGGATGCGGTTGTCAGAATTTCAAACCTTATGGTTGTCTCTCTGTCTACTGGCAACTCCTTATGTCTATAAACATGTGGGTCTAGCATGCCAGTCACCCTGCTGTCTGCCAATCAAAGGATTGGGGATTCTTGGAACCCTTAAACCTTTGAAAGTACATATTTGTGATCATTGTTGAGTGATTCCCTGCATCATACAATTCCAGATGTGTGATCAGAACAGTAGCAACAGAGCTTATGTCTGAAAAGCATCTAAACAAAGTTTTGAAATGATGGATATAAAAGGTCGTCACAACATTATTTCTCAATTTTCACCTTTGATTGTAAAAGATAAATGCAAACTTCATCATCCAAGCATCACATGGAACACGTCCACAGCCAATCTTCATCATCCAAGCATCACATGGAACACGTCCACAGCCAAACTTCATCATCCAAGCATCACACGGAACACGTCCACAGCCAATCTTCATCATCCAAGCATCACATGGAACACGTCCACAGCCAATCTTCATCATCCAAGCATCACACGGAACACGTCCACAGCCAATCTTCATCATCCAAGCATCACACGGAACACGTCCACAGCCAATCTTCATCATCCAAGCATCACACGGAACACGTCCACAGCCAAACTTCATCATCCAAGCATCACACGGAACACGTCCACAGCCAATCTTCATCATCCAAGCATCACACGGAACACGTCCACAGCCAATCTTCATCATCCAAGCATCACACGGAACACGTCCACAGCCAATCTTCATCATCCAAGCATCACACGGAACACGTCCACAGCCAATCTTCATCATCCAAGCATCACACGGAACACGTCCACAGCCAATCTTCATCATCCAAGCATCACACGGAACACGTCCACAGCCAATCTTCATCATCCAAGCATCACACGGAACACGTCCACAGCCAATCTTCATCATCCAAGCATCACACGGAACACGTCCACAGCCAAACTTCATCATCCAAGCATCACACGGAACACGTCCACAGCCAATCTTCATCATCCAAGCATCACACGGAACACGTCCACAGCCAATCTTCATCATCCAAGCATCACACGGAACAGGTCCACAGCCAAACTCATTACATAAACCAGACTAAACAACCAGTTGCGCTGACAAAAAACAAAACTTAAATTAGTGACTAAAAAGCTACACTTGTTTACAATATAACATATCTCTGGTGAGGACAAGGGAGAAATGTAATATTGTTTAGACAAAGAGGTACATGTCAGCTAACCAAACAGCGGCTAAATTCATTCTGATTTGGCAGTACCTTTAAAAAAAGAAGATATCACATATGGTTTACTTGTAAGTACAAATCTACACTGTACTCACAATGCATTTAAAGATAGATCCCAAATCCAAACAATAGACTAAAACTGTGTACTGTATGTCTGAAGCCCATATGATTTGATGATGTAAGGTGAAAGAGTCAGCCCTTGCAGGTGGCTGGGTTAACCTGTGGCTGGGACAGACAGGTGCTGAGTGATATGACTGATGATGCTTCCATTTCTGCTCAGGCCAAAATGCAAATACCTGAGCAGGTTGAAAATCCATCTGGTTGTGTGTGTGTGTGTGTGTGTGTGTGTGTGTGTGTGTGTGTGTGTGTGTGTGTGTGTGTGTGTGTGTGTGTGTGTGTGTGTGTGTGTGTGTGTGTGTGTGCATTTTTTTCATCTGTGTTTTGTACCTTCATGATATGTTTTGATTTCTACTCAAATAAAATGACTTGCCTTTTTTCTCTGACAGTGTAATAGTGACAGTTGGTATCGAGTGTTATTGGCAGAGTACATTGGTGAAAATGAGTGCGCAGCCTCAGAGCAGATGAGACAGCTGATGAACCACATAAAATGCTGTGTTTTTAATGGGAGGAGGAAGAAGTGAGACAGAGGCTAGAACAAAATCTCCATAACTTTATGAACTACCACCAAAGATAGTACAGTATGAAGATTCCTAGAAACTCTCTCTCCAATAGAAATCCCTGATCACACCTGTAGCCAATGTCAAGGTGAAGTTGGCTAGCTAAGCTCATGTGCAGCAACACGTTATCGACAAGTCTTAGCAGGCAGAATGGTCAGAACCGGGAGGACTAGAAAACAGCAACTAGAAAAACTACAAAATGGGAAAACACGCTGGTCTGATCCTGGGCCTGCCTGCCGTTCTGTACCTTATTGAATCTGCCCTGGATTACTGACCTTGAATCTGACCTTGATTACTGACCTCTGCCTGCCCTTGACCTGTCATTTGCCTGCCCCCTGTTTTGTAATAAACATCTGTGACTCGAACTGTCTGCGTCTGGGTCTTCTCCTGAGTCCTGATAGTACGAACTGGCCATGACTGACCCAGCAGACTCGGATCAGCTCCGAGATGCCGTCTCCTCCCACATAGCCACTACTGGAAGAAACAAGGAGCTACTTCACAACCTTCTGGAAGGATTACAGACCGTGCCGGAACGCTACGACCGTGCTTGCTATACCCTTTCATAGTGTGTACGGATCACAAGAACCTGTAAAATCTTGTCACCGCCGAGCGCCTCAACTCCAGGCAAGCTCGATGGGCCCTGCTATTCACTTGGTTCAACTTCACCATCATGAGCTTTCACACCTCTACAGCCCCACTGCTACACCATCGGCAGCAAAACCACCTCTCCATTAGAGGTGCTAACACCCTGGATCACTGTTATCCGACACATTAGGACACATACAAGGCACTTCCTCGACCTCCCTTTGGTCAGTCAGATCACTCCTGTTAACAGGCAGAGGCTATAGGAAGGTCCGGTGATTAGAACGGTACAGAGGTGATCTGAGCAAGCAGATGTTGTGCTACAAGGCTGTTTGGAACCTGTTGACTGTGTGGTAAACCGTGGGGTGTTGGGTTGAGCGTGCAGAGATTAACACAGAGACAGGGAGGTTCTAGTCAGAAAACACGACTTTACTAGGCAACAAAATAAACACAACAACAAAGTAACGTAGGTTTGACTGTGTCTTTCTTCTCAGGTTCTTCTCCGGGTCTGTCTCTCTCAGTCTTTCCTCGCAGAGTGCCACGGTACTCCTTTTATGTGGCCTGCACGGCTGGTTAGCACTCTCCACTAATTACCTCTACTTGGAGCCATCAGCGTCGGGGTGCCCAGCCCGTCTACTCCCAGCAAAGGGAGCCAACGTCGTGGCACGTACCTCCCCTCTATCACCAACCCCAGGGGAAGACCTCCTGGGATACCACAACTGGAATATGTTTGGAGAATGCTCCATCAGCATCAAGCGTTTACAACCTCAGTCACAGGCTTCATAAGGATGTGCATTGACAACGTCGTCCCACTAGTGATTATCTACTCATTTCCCAACCAGAAACCATGGATTAAGGGTGAGCTCCAGGCTAAGCTAAACACTAGGGCTACCGCATTTAACTCCTAACCTCGAAAACCCGACCCTATGAAACAATGGGTCTGGTTTCAATTGTGGACTGTTTTGGCAACTTTTTTTAAGGGAGCAAATATTCTTCCAGGGTGGGTCCTTTTCAGACAGACAATGCTCCCAAGAAATCATGAGGCAGACATGGCAGAAGATTGCGATCGAAACCAAAGTTTGCAGGAAAAACTACTTTCACCTAAACCACTGCAAACTAAACTAGCCACTTGCAAAATGCACTCATAAAAAAAGGTTCATCTTGTTAGCTTACTATTTTGTATTATATTAAAGCAGATAAGGTTGTGACAGGCAGTGATGTAGTTCCTTTATGCCAAAAGAGTCTGTCATTGAAACCAGAACATAGCCAATGTTGCTTAGGGTCGGGGTTTAGGACAAAGGACAATAGAGGATCAATGTATCCGACGCATGTTGCTTGTGTAAAGAATTACAGACCATTATGGATTACAAAGATAAACCCAGCTGTGAGTTGACCAATGATACCTCACTACCAGATGAGCTTAATTCTTATTCATGCTCAATGTAGCACTCACGTCTGTAATCATGAAGTGCTTTGAAAGGCTGGTCATGGCCCACATCAACTCCAACATCCCAGATACCCTGAGTCCACTCTAATTTGCATACCACCCCAACAGATCCACAGATGGAATCTCAATTGCACTCCACGCTGCCCTTTACCACCTAAACAAAATGAACACCTACAGTGATTGCTCCTCTAAAAGTTTTGTGATTATGCTGCGGGACTTTGAGGTTGATTTGTGGTTTAGTACGGTACCCTGTGTCACCACTTCATTGCTCCAGACCAGCACAAGGGGGAGTTAGAGCACTGGTTATGCTTTTGGGTCCTACTGCGTCTTTAACTAACAATGAATTGGCGACATAAACCTAAATAGAAAATGATAATTGTGCACGACTTCAGTATTACTTACTTAAACTGTTGTCACACTGTTATTAATATTTTATTTTGTTAGGATTATTTTGTTCTTACTGTAGTACTGTAGGCCACTCCCGACCGGTCACGTTATACAGCACCTGAGTGGCGCAACGGTCACTGCGTAGCAGTACAAGCTGTGTTGCTACAGATTCAATACCCGTGCCGCCCTCGACTGGGAGACCCATGAGAGGACTGTAGGTTTTTTGTTTCTCTCCCCATGTTCAAGAATGGCCTTTTTCTTGATCATTTTACATTATTTGATAATGAAAAAATCTCCAAAATATTGTTAGTTTTTTAAACTAAGCAATTATTATTAATATGAATTTATATGTATATAAAAGCCAGTTTGATATGCTCATAGATATATTATTACCCTGTTATTAGTAGGACAATATATATTGGTCATATTGGTCATGGCTCCCAAGTGGTGCACAATGGGATTGCCTTGCAGTTCTCCAGCTGTATCCACTGAAAACGCGCAAGGTTCAAGGCACGAGGGCAGTGGGCACGGGATGGGCCGCAGAGCCGGGCACAGATGACCGACCTAGCCCATGGCAGCACACCGGCAACACATTTTAAGGGGCATTGCACTAATAATGGTGCTGACTAGGGAAACGTTCCCGCTGTTCTGTTCTTAGTGCCAGTCTGCAGGTTCAAACTAAAACAATGTAACTAATAATGGCATCTTTATGCTTTCATTAATAAAATGATGATAAAAATGGATCCATAACGAATTAATATGGGAATAAATATCACTGAATTACAGAAATATCATCCAATCTGCCAATCCTCTATATGTAATTATTGGCGGAATGTCACGTCACATTTTTCGATATACTGTAGGCCTACCATAGGCGACAAAAGTCTCAATAGTGTTGAGTAATGTGCTGTTAAAAGTTGTGAAGGTCTTATTTATTTAAATAGCATTTTGAAGTTAGAAGAAAAAGGATTTGAAGCAATAGCCTACAACTATTTCAGCACCGTTTCACGCTGCTCTGAGACAAGAATGGGGACTGGTCTTGATAAATCAATGAGATTTTTATTTACACTGAATCTCTGATTGGGTATTGGTTAGACTAGAATTATAAAATTAGGTTGTAGGAATGTTATGCTCTTAGTTTAACCTTTATTTCACTGGGCAAGTCAGTTCTTATTTACAAGGACAGCATACTCCTTCCTCCCCATTGGGGAATTGAACCCAGGTCTCCCGCAATCCCTGGCCCCGGCGCACGACACGGGGATTCTTTAGCGAAATAGCCCAGTACTATACTCCCGACTGTCATGTTGTACAGCGCTATATTTTCCATTCCATCCTAACAGAAACCCAGAGGGTTTTTAGTTTTTCTTGGAATATAAACAGCATAATATTAATCTAATTAATTAAGCAAGTACCAGTCAAAAGTTTGGACACACCTACTCATTGCAGGGATGTTCTTTATTTTTACTGTTTTCTACATTGTAGAACAATAGTGAAGACATCACAACTATGAAATGACACACATAGAACCAGTTAAGAACAAATTCTTATTTACAAGACAGCCTACTCTTCCACCCTGTCGGCGAATTGGACCCCGGTCTCCCGCGTGCATGGATTCTCTAGTACAGCCACTATTGAAGGCTATGAAATGCTTCTCAAAGATGCCCTCTGGTGGTCAAACTAGCACTAACTAGCATTAATGGTACCAGTGGTTCAAACTTAAATAACGTGCCATAGAATTATGCTGCACCATGTAAGCTGAGCCCCAGTACGCTGCAACTTTTAAAGGATGAACCCATGTAAGTGAGAATGCTGTTTATTGAGTACAGCTCAGTGTTCAACACCATAGTGCACACAAAGCTCATCAATAAGCTAAGGACCTGGGCCCAGATTCACAAAACCTTTTTAGAAATAAATTTCTAACTGCCATTTTTTCCTTAACTTCAGACTGATGACTTAAGGAGAAAGTTATGCAAAGTTGCTATTCCTCAAAAAAGTTATTGGAAATGTTCTTAAGTTAATGTTCTTAAGTTAAGAAGAAATGTAATTCTTGAAAATAATGCATTACTTAACTTTAGGACAGTTGAACCCTTTTCGTGTGCAGACTGGGCCAAGGAGGTCAGCACTACACTCATCAATGGAAACCTTAATTTAAAAGTTTTTAATTACATTATTGAAATGGTCATATAAAATCAAATGCACACAAAGCTAAATGTTTTGACTAGAAAAGTTGTGAAAATAATAATAGTCAAACAAAACAAAAGGGCAATAGTCAAAAACAGAAGAATCAAACAGGAATATTTATTTTTTCAAAGCTTAATATGATACTGAACATTAAAGGATGGAAGTTCTTTGAGTAGCTGCTAGAGAGCAGGAGAGAGAGAGAGGGCATACCCACAGAGGCCCCTCAGAGATCAGATAGATACTCTACGTGTCCCTGACTATTTTCTACTGAGGCAATACCAACTACCACGACACTATCATGTACTTGGCTGAACTTCTAAATGAAAACTTAAAAAGAAAAACCATGAGATCATGCCCTCTTCCAATCATTCTACAAATAATGATAGCCCTGAGATTCCTAGCATTGGGATCCTTTAAAGCCTTGCTCGCAGGGACAGTGGGAGTTATTCAGTCCTCTGTGAGTCGGGTGGTTAGTGCAGTGTGTGATGCACTGTGTCGTCATGTGTAAAGAGTCATCAAGATCCCATCAACTGCTGCTGAACAAATAAGCACCAACATTTTTTTTTTGAGATGGCCAACTTCCCCAATGTCCTTGGTCCTGTGGATGGGCTCCGTTTGGCAATAAAGGTCAGTGACGATGACAAGCTTCTGTCAAAACATGTCTACATAAGTAGAGTTTGCACCCCACCAAAATGTATTATTTCAGTGGGCCTTATAAGTACCTGACCTAGCCTTACCATTTCTCCTGATAGGGTCTGGCCCTTCAGTATGTTAATCAAAAGAACTTCCACTCTATCAATGTGTGAGTAGTCTGCAATGCCACACTAGCCTTCACAAATGTTGTTGCCAAATGGCCCGGGAGCACACATGACTCCTTCACTGTATCAAATTCAGCCCTGGGAATCAAGACATCCACCTTCTCCTCCACACCAGCAAGCCTCCTTGCCCGGGGTGGCACAGGCTTGGATATTGGGGTGTCATGATGGATAAGGATCTGAGACAGGCGCATCTCCTCTGTGTCTTCAGTCATGATCTGTTGAGAAAATACAATGAATCTGTATGGGAATGACATTATAGGTCTATTTTAGAATAATAATAAACGTATTAAATGAGAAATCGAACAAACACCTACCTCTGCTTTTTCTTCTGTCATGATGGTCAATGGCTCCCACATCCGGGTATAGGGGCATATGAATGAGGTCCAGTGTTATTTCTGGAAGGTCAAACAGTACAGGGGGAAAAAAATTAAAAGGTCTATACACCATGTGTGTTTATTGTACATTGTTCTGAAAAGCTGAAGAGCCTTATGGGCTTGTCAAATAGCTGTATTTCTATTGCCATCGCTGCCAGGTGGACGACACCACACCTAAAGGAGGGTAACTCTGACTCTTAGGGGTACAGCAACCGAGGGTTTGAGGCCCCCTTCATGTCAAGCTATTTTGTTAAGGAAATGGTTAGATGCTGGTCCTCGATGCTCAAAGAGTGTAGACTACGCATCTATGTATTATACTGTAGCCCATATTGTAGCGACAATTACTAATATAGCAGTAGCCTATGTCGGTATGCGAGTGGGACTCCAGGAAGCTCCTCATTAAATGTACTTGTAATCTTTATTTGAAAGGTTTTTGCTTCATGCAATTCTACATTTCAAAGTAAAAAAGAACATCTTACCTGGGATTCACAGTTGAGGTAAACTGCGAAAATTTGCAGGAGCCAGGATCACTACACTGTCAGCCCTTCGTCCAGTTGAAATGTTGCTCGTGTTTTAGTAACTTTGATTGGTAGATTGTGCGGTTTGACTTATGCTTTCAGAAAAAAGGGTTTAATCACGTCAAACTATGTCAACATTTCTAATTGGCTGATAACGTGGCCAGCTGGTCTTGTTAGCATAGGGCTGAGTGTTCCAGGTTATCTTATGGGGACAGCTAACATGTAACGATCTATAGCATGCAACTACATCAATGATTTGATGTGGCTGATGGAGATTTTGAGAGAGATGTCTCAAAAATGTTTGCAGGTATGGACCCAATCAATTCAAACTGTGATTACACTGGAATACAATCAAATATGCCTCTCTATTTAAACATGGGAACACTTAGAAACAGATTTACTAAAATTACTTTCAAGTGATTTACCTGTAATTGTGTTATTTTATGTCTAACAATGAAAAAAAAATTGGACCCCAAAGAAACCAGTGTGGGACAAATATTGGGGAATCCTGACCTGTACTGTAGGATGCTCTAACGCAATTAGAGAGACATTCTGAATTGAAACAGACTAACACTGTGTATGTCTGAAGCCCATATGATTTGATTATGTAAGGTGACACAGTCAGACCTTTCAGGTGGATGGGCTAACCTGTGGCTGGGACAGACAGGTGCTGAGGGATATGAGTAATGATGCTTCCATTTCCAACAATGCCTGAATGCAAATCACTGAGCAGGTGTGTGTGTGTGTGCTTGCTTTCATGTGCATTTTATTATTCTGTGTTTTGTTCACGATACGTTTGATAGGATTTCTAGTCAAATAAAATGACTTGCTGTAAACTTATCATAGAATGGTGCTCAATTCATCACTGCCGACAGGTGTGTGTATGTAAATAACACAACACGTGACTTGTTAGGAAGAACACAGGACAGAGAGCTTTGGATACAATCACTCATACATGTAGGTGTTGTACCATCAGGTTGGACTAAGCCTTCTGCTGGAGAGAGAAGTACGAATATCACAAAGCAAGTTCTGACTTACCAAAACAACTAGGGTAGGTTATTTTACATTTTAACATCCCTGAGTATGTAATCTCAAGCTACTTATTTTACATCTCCTCTTCATGTTTTCATTGCACAATGCACAATGTTTTGACTGGCATAAGAGTAGACTTACGTATATCAAAGTATGTTTATGTATGTTTGCATCAGTATAGATTTTATTTTTTTTGCCAATAATATATTGTACCATAAAGTCATGAATTGTGTAATCTCCCCTCTCTCATATCTCAGGCGGGCTTGAATATTGTTCCAAAAGCATGAACGACTCTTCAGGAAATCACACTGACCTTGACAGATGGGATGTTTGCTTGGACCAGGGCTATGTTGCACCAGCACTTTGCCATGCTGCCCAGGTCCTGTGCTTCCTTGTGGGGACGCCAGCTCTGGTCTGGTGCCTCTGGCTCTCTCTGAGTGGAAGTCTCTCTGGAGGTCTCAAACCCACCCAGGTCTTCCCTATTAAACTGTTTGCAGTGGAGCTAATGTTATGTGTCGAGGGTTTTCTTGAGGTGGTCAGCTACCTACTCATCCAGAATGTAGTTTTACAGAAGGTTATTTATGTTCTCTTTTACCTCACCTGGACCTGCAGGCCCCTGATCCAGAGCTGCATCTGTGTGGAGCGCTACCTGGCGGTGGCCCAACCTGTGGCTTTCCTCAAGTACAGACTCCGGAGGTACAGGGTGGCGTGTTCAACCATGGTCTGGCTACTGTCGCTTGCTTTTGCATGTTCTCCAATCGCCTCAATGGGTTATGAAGAAGCTGCAGCTCAAGTGCTCATTGGTGTCTATTGCCTTGGGGTGGCTGTCATTTCTATCTGCTGCTTCTTCATCCTGCGTGTGCTGAAGCAGCCTGGTCCAGGAGAGGTGGAGGGGGGCAGAGAGGGAGAGAAGAAACAGGGAACGACAGACCCACATAAGATGAGAGCTTTTGGGATCGTCTTAACCAACCTGGTGATCATTTTGGCGAGCTCCATCCCGGTGATTGTTGGTTACACCACCGTGTCATCCAGTCTTGTCCTCTACTGCAATATCTTCCCCTTGTTAATGATCGTTAACATCTTCAGTGTCCTGGTCTCACCCCTGATGCACCTCTACAGAGAGGGAAGGCTGCCATGCAGAAGAGGGACAGAGACACGTTAGACTTACAGTTGAGGGCACTAAATGTACATGTTTGTGACAAGCTATCACTAAAAGACTGTAGAGCGTTGTGTTAAATACACATTTAATTAGAATTGTTCTGCCAGTACCGCGGTGAAGCGAACTTCTAAGTGCCTGCAACCGTAGTTTAAACATATGTAGACACAGCAAAGGGCAGATAATAAATTGTAATTTCTTAATTGATAATTAGTTGAGATAAATGTATTTTTTTGTTGGTGTTGTTAACTTAAGTTCCATCCCTTGTTTAGCATTTATAGTGAATGTTGGTTTGTTTTTTAATTTTTACAATTAATAAGAGGATGGGGTGGATGGATATGGGACTAGCCCTATTCGTTTAGCATCAACATTAGGTCATGCATTGTCTTCTTCTTCATGTTTTGTTCTACTTTGAACTTAGGTTCCTTGTCCGTCACTAAGATTATATCATGATATTTAAATGTATGGGGACTGAATGTGCATGAGACTTTTAAGGCTGTCACCCCAACTCAACTTTCTAACCAAGGCACTGCACACTACTAGAGAGCCATTAGACTCCATCGAAAAACATGGACCCCCCTAACGTTAAATGGATAGTTTGGAACTTAGGCATTGAGGCCCTTTATCTACTTCCAGAGAGTCATGGATGTCATTTTTACGACTCTGCTTCCAATGTGAAGAGCCTCCCAAACTATCCCTTGAATATCGGCTATTTTAACAGCAGATGCACGTTCAATTAAATGCCAATATACTAGTCAAATATAGGCTAATCTAGATGAGTGTGATCTTGTTTTGAGAACTCTTCACAGTATACTGTAGGTGATAAATCCTAACCCCTGGACAGAAGTATAGACGCCAATTCTTCCCCGATAAGAACAAGCCACAGCAGGTAGAGTGAAAACTCAATATCTTTCCTTGTTTTGAAAAACCACAGTAACTTCAATCAATTTGTAAAAACCACATCATCTGTGTGTGTGTGTTTTAGTCTTAAATCCTGTGATGATAAAACTTGTTTTACACTAAGTGTTCCACCTCTCCAGAGCCACTAATTATCTCGCCCTCTTTGTGTGTCTTAGAACTCAGCTCTTCCTATTATTCAGAGACTAAAGCAACAGAGGACATGTAGCAATTAACGAACCAAACTCACCTTTTCCTGAAAAAGAAGGAAGGAACCTGATGAAAAGGAGAGACTGCCGTACAGTCCAGATCATCCTGTTGATCTTGATGATGACCTGTTCTCTTACAATCATCGGGGAAATCCATCAGGAAAATATTTGTTTGAGATCATTCAGGTGTAGTCTGAGCTCCATTACTTTGTTGTTCAGCTTTTTTGGTAACTTTAGTTAGTCCCTCCTCGGCAGGGCTGGGAAACTGCTCTGAATCAGGGTTAAAGAAAAGGATAACTCCACTGTAGGGGAATGATTATCTTGCATTACCCTGGTTACTATGCTGTTCCACAAGGCGAGGTCCATAGAGAAATAATTGATTGAGATCGGTGTGGAACTTGACTGCACAGAGCCCTGACCTCAACCCCATTGAACACCTTTGGGATTAATTGGAAAGCTGACTGCGAGCCAGGCCTTATCGCTCATTATCAGTGCCTGACCTCACTAATGCTCTTGTGGGTGAATGGAAGCAAGTCCCCGCAGCAATGTTCCAACATCTAGAGGAAAGCCTTCCCAGAAGAGTGAAGGCTGTTATAGCAGCTAAGGGGGGGGGAACAACTCCATATTAATGCCCATGATTTTGGAATAAGATGTTTGATGAGCAGGTGTCCACATACTTTATGTCAAGTAGTGTTTATTGTGATATTTTACTGTCACCTCAGTCACACAATGACAACCTATAACTGACTGTTTTGCTTGGTTTGACTAAATGTATTCCCATACATATTACACTGTGTATAACAGTTGCTTCTCTACTATTGAGTAATGTTCTATATTAAAATGTATTGTACGTTTTAAAAGAAGTGTGGAATAAAGCAAATGTGATTGATGATGCTGATGTGCTTTCAATGAGAATGACAGATCTATAACTCCCATTTCAATGTGAATTTGGTTGGGTCGCCCAAAAAGTTACATATTGCAGGTGAAAGAGTCAGCCCTTGCAGGTGGCTGGGTTAACCTGTGGCTGGGACAGACAGGTGCTGAGTGATATGAGTGATGATACTTCCATATCTGCTCAGGCCAAAAATGCAAATCCCTGAGTAGGTTGAAATTCCATCTGTGTGTGTGTCTGTGTGTGTGTGCATATATGTAGCATTTGCATTTTAGTAATCTGTGTTTTGTTCATGATATATTTTGATTTCTAGTCAAATAAAATTATTTCCTGTAAACTAATCATGCAATTGTGCACCTTTTTTCATGCAAAGTAATCGTGACGGGTGGTGTCAGTTCTGTTTTTGAGTGTTTTTGTCATATTATATTTCTGAAAATGGTGTGCAGTGCATCAGAGTAGTTGACTCAGCATAAATGGGGTCAACCAGTTATTATCATATTTTTGTCTTTTGGTTGTGTGCATCTCGTCTGATCCCCGGTGGTATCCATGGAGACGCAGGATGAAACTGCCTCTAGCCAGTCACCCAAACGCAGATAGAGAAAGCAGTACTAGCTATTTAGCTAGATACTTCTTTGAGAAGCAATGACAACAACAGATCGGTGTGGGAGAATGCAAAAGTGAGACAGAGGCTGGAATGTTTCTCCATATTGCTGCTGTGTGAACTTTATGAACTACCTCCAAAGAAAGTAGTGCTTTGCCATTCTGCGCAGATCCTGTGCTTCCTACTGGGGACGCCAGCCCTGGTCTGGTGCCTCTGGCTCTCTCTGAGTGGAAGTCTCTCTGGAGGTCTCAAACCCACCCATATCTTCTCAATTAACCTGTTTGCAGTGGAGCTGGTGTTCTGTGTTGAGGGTCTCCTTGAGATGGTCAGCTACCTAATTAGCCAGAATGTCTTGCTACGGCAGGCTATTTATGTCCTGTATTACCCTACCTGGACCTGCAGGCCCCTGCTCCAGAGCTGCATCTGTGTGGAGCGCTACCTGGCGGTGGTCCAACCTGTGGCTTTCCTCAAGTACAGACTCCGGAGGTACAGGGTGGTGTGTTCAACCATGGTCTGGGTGCTGTCGCTCGCTTTTGCATGTTCTCCTGTCGCTTCAAAGGGTTATGAAGAAGCCGCAGCTTACGTGCTCATTGGTGTCTATTGCCTTGGAGTGGCCGTCATTTCTCTCTGCTGCTTCTTCATCCTGCGTGTGCTGAAGCAGCCTGGTCCAGGAGAGGTAGAGGGGGGCAGAGGCGGAGAGAAGAAACAGGGGACAACAGACCCACATAAAATGAGAGCTTTTGGGATCGTCTTAACCAACCTGGTGATCATCTTGGGGAGCTCCATTCCGGTGGTTGTTGGTTGGGCCACCCTGTCATCCAGTTCTGGCATAATCTGCAATGTCTTCCCTATGTTATTGATTGTTAACATTTTCAGTGTCCTGATCTCACCGCTTCTGCATCTCAACCGAGAGGGAAGGCTGCCATGCCGAAGAGGGCCAGAGTTACGTTAGACTTACAGTTGCAGAGGCACAAAAAGTACAGGTTTGTGTGACAAATTATTGCTAAGGGAGGAAATAGCATTGCAGTAAATGTTATTCAAATTCTTCTAATGCCGCGGCGCAGATCACTTCTTGGTGCCTGCATCTGTAGATTAAACATACAGTTGAAGTCAGAAGTTTACATACACCTTAGCCAAATACATTTAAACTCAGTTTTTCACAATACCTGATATTTAATTGTACTAAAAATGCCAGGTCTTAGGCAAGTTAGGATCACCACTTTATTTTACGAATGTGAAATGTCAGAATAATAGAGAAAATTATTTATTTCAGCTTTTATTTCTGTCATCACATTCCCAGTGGGTCAGAAGTTTGCATATATTCAATTAGTATTTGGTAGCATTGCCTTTAAATTGTTTAACTTGGGTCAAACAATTTGGTTAGCCTTCCACAAGTTTCCCACAATTAGTTGGGTGAATTTTGGCCAATTCCTCCTGACAGAGCTGGTCAGCTAAGTCAGGTTTTTGGCCTCCTTGCTCGCACACCCTTTTTCAGTTCTGCCCACACATTTTCTACAGGATGGAGGTCAGGGCTTTGTGATGGCCACTTCAATACCTTGACTTTGTTGTCCTTAAGCAATTTTGCCACAACTTTGGAAGTATTTTGTTCCATCAGACCAGAGTACATTTCTCCAAATGTCTTTGTCCCCATGTGCAGTTGCAAACCGTCGTCTGCCTTTATGTCGATTTTGGAGCAGTGGCATCTTCCTTGCTGAGTGGCCTTTCAGGTTATGTTGATAAAGGACTCGTTTTACTGTGGATGTTGTTCTGGGATTGATTTGCACTTTTCACAACAAAGTACGTTAATCTCTAGGACACAGAATGCGTCTCCTTCTTGAGAGGTATGAAGGCTGCGTGGTCCCATGGTGTTTATACTTGCGTACTATTGTTTGTACAGATGAACGTGGTACCTTCAGGCGTTTGGAAATTGCTCCCAAGGATGAACCAGACTTGTGGAGGTCTAAAAAAAAAAATCTGAGGTCTTGACTGATTTATTTTGATTTTCCCATGATGTCAAGCAAAGAGGCACTGAGTTTGAAGGTAGGCCTTGAAATACAGGTACACCTCCACTTGACTCAAATGATGTCAGTTAGCCTATCAGAAGCTTCTAAAGCCATGACATCATTTTCTGGAATTTTCCAAGCTGTTTAAAAGACACAGTCAATTTAGTGTATGTAAACTTCTGACCCACTGGAGTTGTGATACAGTGAATTATAAGTGAAGTAATCTGTCTGTAATAAATTGTTGGAAAAATTACTTGTGTCATGCACAAAGTAGATGTCCTACCCGACTTGCCAAAACTATAGTTTGTTAACCAGAAATTTGTGGAGTGGTTGAAATATGAGTTTTAATGACTCCAACCTAAGTGTATGTAAACTTTCGACTTCAACTGTACATGGACAAAACCTAGGTGCATAATATTAAGTTTTTTCATAAATAGTTTGGATTGTTTTAATTTGTTGGCATGTAGCAATAGAATTTGAGATACATCAAGTTATTATTATAGTTGTTAACTAAAGCTACATCACTTGTTTAGCATTTGCAGTTAATGTTTGATTTATATTATATTGTAATTTGAATGTAAGTCCTTCTCTGTCACTAAGATTACATAATGTTATACAAATGTATACGAACGGACTGTGCGTGAGACTTTCTAACCCAGACAGTGTACACTCCTAGAAAACCATTAAGCTTCATACACACTTGAAAAATATTGGAACCACTTTACATAAACTTTGGTTATTTGAAATGCAGATGCGCGTCAATTCAAAAGTCAATAGTTTAGTTAGATAAAGGCTAGTCTACTGTAGGTTCCAAACCCTAACCCCTGGACAGAGGTATCAACGCTCATTCTACCCCAATAAGAACAAGTCACAGAACGTACAGTGATAAACTAAAAAAAATGATGGGATGAAACATTGAATTTACTGCTATTAGCCAATAGAAACGCAATAAATAGATTCATGGAACAGCTAGTCCTAAAAAAAATGTATCTAAAAGGAAGTACTTTCTGAAGTGTCTGTCATATATATATATATACATACACACAAACACACACATACACATGAGAGAGATATAAGAAAGATTTTTTTACATGTATTTATCCCTTTATTTTAGCCACTAAACTATCTCCATTTAAACTCCCATAAATGCTTTTAACTGGTACTAGGTACGTTCAGGCAAGTCTTGTGAGGCTTGTGGGTGTCCCAGAGAAAAAACATTGTGTTCTTGAGAGTCTCAGCTTTCAACAGAGGGGTCATATTAGTGTGTAGCCTTAACCGTTCAGACGATACAGACCGAAGTTGACAGAAGAGGCTTCCAACTTCAGAAGAGTCTTGTGAGGCTTGTGGGCCAAACCATTCGGAGGCTACAGACATCATATTGAGAAGATCGATTTTTCGGGATGTCTCATGGGTCTGACAAACACTGCTCTCTTTGCCACCTTGCACCGCAGATGCATACACGTGGTTAGCAGATGTTATTGCGTGTGTAGCGAAAAGCTTGTGCTTCTAGCTCCGACAGTGCAGCAATATCTAACAAATCATATCTAACTTCTGCGATATCAGCGGATCAACTCAAACCTTATTGGTCACATACACGATGTGGTGGATTGAGAGTCAGCCTATGCCAAATATAATATCTCTAGCTTAAACAGACACGTTGTGAGGAGGATTTTTGTATGATGTTTTTTCGATTTTGTCGGCTAAGTGTTAAAGAGAAGGATAACTCCAGTTCTCAGGTTATCATCCAGTACCATTACTTTGAATTATATTGTTAAGGGTTTTTACATGTTTTATACAGTAAGTGGATTATGGTTAAACTCAACAGTATATGTTTGGGGGAGGGTGATTTTTGTGTGTAAAATTGGCAAGTTATTAGTTGTTGTATAGCTGAGTGAAATTAGCTTTCTCACAATTCCAACCTATTCCTTACTGTTTTGCTTGGTTATACAAAATGTAATCCCAAAACATATAAACTACTATTTTAACTTTCCAAAATCATATGTTAACTTGTATTTAATACTGTAAAGCTGTTGCTTCTCTACATTTGGCTGATGTTATATATTGAATTGTATTGCTGCATGTTTTAAAATACGTGTGGAATAAAGCAAATCTGATTGATTCAAAAGTTCAGGTTCCTGTCTGTCACTTCTAAATACGTTATGGTCAGTTATGCATGGATTACCATTTTTACAGTTATTTTCTTAAAATGACTGGAAAAGCTGAGCGCTAACCCAAGTTGTAAAGCTTATAGAGGGTTGCCAGGTGACATACACCGCCTCCTGGTGGCCGTGTTGGAAGACCACCGCATCAATTATTCTGTCAACAACAGCTGAGTGCTACCCCAAGCTACAAGTCAACAGTGCCTAAAACTTTTTCATTCATCCTCATTGTCCATTTCTTTGCCGTATTTGTATGGCTCCCTGGGCGAAACCCCTCTTCAGCGCCAACGTGTCGCCTATGCCTAAATCCGCCACTGTGTATTTGGCTGCTATTACAAGGCTGAAAAGACAACGGGTAAAATATATTTTTACAGATCAATCATGAAACACCAAGGAGATAAGACTCAAGAACCTTCAGAACAGCAAATAAACCTTTTGTAGTTGAGCTACGGCATTGCACTACCACAGCAGTTGAGTCAGATAATTGAGTATCTATTTAAGTGACAGAATACCGGCACTGTTAGCCACGTAACTGTATTAAACATTAAATGACTTCATGGCTGAATTAGTAACTGTGTAATCTTAATTATTTCAAGGATGAGAAATTAATGAAGTACCAATTGTGATTGGTAGTGTCGTGGAAAATCAGTTCAAATATAACGCTTACAAGAACTTGTAAAATCAAACATGCTTTTTAATACAATTGTTTAGCCAGCTGGAATGTCCCGCGGAACACACCCCACTTCCCAGCCCCGGCTCCAATATTTATACACAAATAGCATATGGGTCCACCCCATATGCAAATAAGCATACTTCCCCTAATTCTTCCTGCCATCATTATCTTTTTAGTTCAGGCTTCCTGCTTGTTCACGCCTACTAACGCCCATTATCTGCTTTCAGTTAAATTATAATAGTGGCCAGACCCGTGCTTGTCTTAAAAATAATATATGTCCATCTATCCTATAGGCCTATGACTCAACCCTGTATTTAACTCAGTGCCCCAACATGTTCTCTGGTATGTGTCATTATTGGAATTGGCAGACTATGTGTCTCTTCTATCATTAGTGTGTCCAGTTGCCCTAGGCGCATATTCCTCTGGTATGTCTGTACTTAGTGGAATCAGCAGACTATGTGTCTAGTGTCCAGTTACCCTAAGAGCCTATTTCTCTGATATGTATGCACTTAGTAAAATCAACAGACTATGTGTCTAGTGTCCAATTACCTATTTTTAATGTTCAGCTAGCTTATACATCTATGTGCTGTCCTATACGTATATATGTTATATATGTATCTCATGTACTCCTACAGTAGTAGAGGTAGTAGTTATATTTAAGGTAAAGTTGTACCGGTAGTGTTTCATTGTAGAACAACATGATAGATGACCAACTAATAATTAGTGTGGGGATTTAGCGCAAACACAATCCCACCACAAACACGTGTACACACACCAAAAGCAAACGCATGTCTGCATATTTATAGAGCACTCCAACACTCCTACAATGTTCTATAATGACTACAGGCCCATCCAGGACAGGTCCAGTTAAAACTGTTCTATAATGACTACAGGCCGATCCAGGACAGGTCCAGTTAAAACGGTTCTATAATGACTACAGGCCCATCCAGGACAGGTCCAGTTAAAACGGTTCTATAATGACTACAGGCCCATCCAGGACAGGTCCAGTTAAAACGGTTCTATAATGACTACAGGCACATCCAGGACAGGTCCAGTTAAAACGGTTCTATAATGACTACAGGCCCATCCAGGACAGGTCCAGTTAAAACGGTTCTATAATGACTACAGGCCGATCCAGGACAGGTCCAGTTAACACTGTTCTATAATGACTGCAGGCCGATCCAGGACAGGTCCAGTTAACACTGTTTTATAATGACTACAGGCCCATCCAGGACAGGTCCAGTTAAAACGGTTCTATAATGACTACAGGCCCATCCAGGACAGGTCCAGTTAACACTGTTTTATAATGACTACAGGCTGATCCAGGACAGGTCCAGTTAACACTGTTCTATAATGACTACAGGCTGATCCAGGACAGGTCTAGTTAACACTGTTCTATAATGACTACGGGCTGATCCAGGACAGGTCCAGTTAACACTGTTCTATAATGACTACAGGCTGATCCAGGACAGGTCCAGTTAACACTGATCTATAATGACTACAGGCTGATCCAGGACAGGTCCAGTTAACACGGTTCTATAATGACTGCAGGCCCATCCAGGACAGGTCCAGTTAAAACGGTTCTATAATGACTACAGGCACATCCAGGACAGGTCCAGTTAAAACGGTTCTATAATGACTACAGGCCCATCCAGGACAGGTCCAGTTAAAACGGTTCTATAATGACTACAGGCCCATCCAGGACAGGTCCAGTTAAAACGGTTCTATAATGACTACAGGCCCATCCAGGACAGGTCCAGTTAAAACGGTTCTATAATGACTACAGGCACATCCAGGACAGGTCCAGTTAAAACGGTTCTATAATGACTACAGGCCCATCCAGGACAGGTCCAGTTAAAACGGTTCTATAATGACTACAGGCCGATCCAGGACAGGTCCAGTTAACACTGTTCTATAATGACTGCAGGCAGATCCAGGACAGGTCCAGTTAACACTGTTTTATAATGACTACAGGCCCATCCAGGACAGGTCCAGTTAAAACGGTTCTATAATGACTATAGGCCCATCCAGGACAGGTCCAGTTAACACTGTTTTATAATGACTACAGGCTGATCCAGGACAGGTCCAGTTAACACTGTTCTATAATGACTACAGGCTGATCCAGGACAGGTCCAGTTAAAACGGTTCTATAATGACTACAGGCCGATCCAGGACAGGTCCAGTTAACACTGGTCTATAATGACTACAGGCTGATCCAGGACAGGTCCAGTTAACACTGATCTATAATGACTACAGGCTGATCCAGGACAGGTCCAGTTAACACGGTTCTATAATGACTACAGGCCCATCCAGGACAGGTCCAGTTAAAACGATTCTATAATGACTACAGGCCGATCCAGGACAGGTCCAGTTAACACTGGTCTATAATGACTACAGGCCGATCCAGTAGTAATCCTAATAGCTGTCTTCAGAATCTTGAGTCTTCACTTGGAGGAAGAAGGCAGGGGCTACGGGGGGCTTCTTTGGGGTAGAGCAGCTGTCACAGAGCTGGGTTGAGAGAAAGGGAGATGGTTGTCCTAGCTAAGGGCTTCCCCTCGCTCACTTTGCATAAGCTATTATCAAACACACATTAACACTTTATATATAGGCTACATAGTATTAACACTTTCTATTTAGGCTACATAGTATTTACACTTTCTATATAGGCTACATAGTATTAACACTTTCTATTTAGGCTACATAGTATTTACACTTTCTATATAGGCTACATAGTATGATATTGTCCTCCGAAACATGACCCGCCAATCCGCGCTTCTTAACACCCATGTGCTTAAGCCGGAAGCCAGCCACCCCAATTTGTCAGAGGAAACACTGTTCACCTCACAACCGTGGGTCAGCCTGCAGGTGCCCAGCCCACCACAAGGGGTCGCTAGAGCGTGATTAGCCAAGTAAAGCCACCCCAGCCAAACCCTCCCCTAACCCGGACGACTCCCGACCACGGCCGGTTGTGATACAGCTTGGAATCTAACCCCGGTCTGTAATGACGCCTCTAGCACCGCGATGCAGTGCCTTAGACAGCTGCTTCACTCGGGAGGCCCGTATTTACACATTCAAAATCGGCTACATAGTGTTAGTACTTTCTTTATAGGCAACATAGCATGGAAACAGGAGACAAAGAGCTGTGAAACATGAGTTTAACTCTGGACACATGACAGGTAGGATGTATATGAAGGGTATGGGGCAACAGAAGACGAACGCAGAGGGACTAATGATTTTGGAGATGGGAAACAGGCCGATAAACTGGAGGGAGAGTTTGCGGCACCAGGAGGGACAGATCCCGGTTGGACAGCCATACCTTCTGCCCGAGATGATACCGGGGAGCTGGTGTCCAGTGGCGATTCGCTTGTTGTCGATACCTGGAGGTGGTCTTGAGGAGGGCCGACCGGGCTCTCCTCCAGATACAACGAAAGCGGTGGACAAACATCTGGGCAGAAGTTATGCTGAACATCTTCTTCCTGCTCAGGGAAGAGCGGGGGCTGATACTCCAGGGAACACTCAAAAAGTGGCAGAGCAAGGAAGGGGTATGTGGGCGTACTCGACCAGAGACCATGCCCACCGGGAGTCCATGGATCCGTAAGACGTGCTGCACCATAAGCTGGGACGTCTCCTTGGCCAAGGGTTGTTTGGGGAGAGGAATAAAGTGGGCGGCTTTGGAAAACTGGTCGATCACAGTCAGGATGGCAGTGTTGCCCTCAGACGGGGGGAGACCCGTGACGAAATCCAGGGATATGTGGGACCAGAGACGGTGAGGAACAGGCAGGGGTTGAAGAAGACCAGCCGGAGCTTGCCGAGGAGTCTTGTTCTGAGCACAGACCGTGAAGGCGGCAACAAATGCGGCGACATCCGGAACCATAGTAGGCCACCAAAAGCGTTGTCGCATGAAGGCCAGGGTCCGACGGGAGCCCGGGTGGCAAGCAAGCCTGGGGGAATGGGGCCTCTCCAAGACCGCGGAGCTGACAGCTTCAGGCACAAACATCCAGTTATCTGGGCCACCCCCAGGGTTCGGCTGGGAACGCTGCGCCTCCCGGGCCTGTTTCCCTATACCCCAGCTGAGTGCCATCGCCAGGTACGAGGTGGGAAGGATGGTCTCGGGCTCCGGGGTGGTAACCATGAGGTTATAGCGCCAAGAAAAGGCATCCGGCTTGACGTTCTTGGACCCCGGCCGGTAAGAGAGGGAAAAGTTGAACTGGGTAAACAGCAGGGCCCATCTTGCTTGCCTGGAGATGAGGCACATAGCGGTGTGGAGATGCTCCAGGTTTTTGTGGTTGGTCCACACAATGAACGGATGCTCCTCCACTTCTAGCCAGTGCCTCCATTCCTCCAACCCCATCTCCACCCCATCTCCACCGCAAGAAGCTCCCGATTCCCAACATCATAGTTCCTCTCCATGGCATTGAGGCGGTGGGAGAAGAAGGCGCAGGGATGCAGCTTAACCCTCCTGTTGTGTTCGTTTCATGTTAATTAATTATGTGTTCCCAGTCCAAAATGACCACCCCATTATAGCTGATTGTAAATCCATAATAATACATATATTTTCACCTAATACAGTGTTAGATCTTTTTATCAACTTAAGTTCTTGTGAACTTTACAAGTTTTGAACTTCTATTTGCTATTTATGGCCTGTAGGCCTCATTGACCTGAGCTCATACAACTCGTTTTTGAGAAAAAAAGCATATGTATGGATTATTTTGACTATAACAAATACTCAGATGAAACATATAGTGCTATTTATCAGATACTACTTTGTGTCAAAGTTTAACAAGGACATTTGTTTTGAAACCATTTCAAATGTTTAAATAATGGCACAAAATAACATCTGTTCTTTGAATATTCCCGCTGTGATTCCCTGACACCCGTAGGTTGATTGGAGTGGTATTATGAGTGAACTGACCTATAGAGCGCCCGTCCAGCGCTCTAACATTCATGGGAATGGAGAGGAGCTGAGTGGGGATGTTCAGCCGAAAGTAAGGGTAGCGTCCAAAAAGCTCTCATCGGCCCCAGAGTCAGTAAGGACATGGAGAGATTTAGACTGTAGAATGGCATGAAAAAGGGTGCGAACAAAGGAAGCAGGAAAGTTCTCCATATGGCCCACCAGAGTACTTGCTCCTACCGGTGAGCCTGGTCTTTTAAAGGACAAGAGAACACAAAATGACCAAGAGTCCTGCAATACAAACAACTTTTCGTGTTGATCCTGTATTGCCGTTCAGCTGGCAACAACCCAGCTCTGCCTAGTTGCTCGGGAAGCAGTGACTCTGCTTTTTTGGTGACTCTCGGGGGAGGTCGGGAAGCCTCAGGTTCTCTCTGCAACGGGAACATCGGGAACTTCCGGGATGAATTGGAGGCAAGGTTGAATCACTGCACGTGCGAGCATAAGCAAATTTCCTCTCCCTCCGTCGTTCCCGTAATCGCCCATTGATTCAGATGGTCAAAGCGATGAGAGAATTGAGATCCGTAGGTAACTCCCGAGTGGCAAACTCGTCCTTGACCTCCTCCGAGACGCTGTGCAGAAAAATATTGAACAGCGCTTCCTGGTTCCAAGCACTCTCCGCTGCCAACGTGTGGAAATACACGGCATAATCTGCCACACTGCGGGAGTCCTGCGGAAGCTGGATTACGGGGCAGAAAAAAACGGGGCATCAGAAATCTTCTTCACCTCTCCCACGAACCCCACCAGACTAACGCATATGGCCAGCTGTTGTTCCCATACAGCAGTAGCCCAGGTGAGAGCCCTCCCGGGCATCAGTGTGATAAGGTAGGCTGTCTTGGAGCGACCCGAGGGGGAGGACGAGGGATGAAGCTCGAAGATGAGAGCACACTGAGCTAGAAACGCCCGACAGGTGCTCGACTTTCCATTGAAGCGTTCCACCGTAGGTAAGCGGGGATCCAGAGAAGGTGGAGTGACCGATGAGACGGCACTGCTAACAGCTGAGTTACTGAGAGGCTGTGGGGTTACCATCGTGGTAGGCTGCCTCCCAGACAACCCGCGGAATTGCTCAAGCAAAATGTCCATCGCCCGGTCATGGCGTTTAGCCAACGTTTGGACCCCTTCATAAGGCCACGCAGCAATTCCTCATGCCTAACAATGGTGGCTCCTTGGGAGGAGATGGCGTTGTGCAACTGCCCCAGGTCTGCTAGGCAAGTCATGGCCAGTTCGTACTATCACGTTTTAGGTAAGACCCAGATGCAGACGACGTCCGAGTAATAACAATGTATTGATCCAACAGGGTCAGGCAAAAGACAGGTCAAGGGCAGGCAGGGGTCAGAATCCAGATAGGTGTGGCAAAGGTACATGACGGCAGGCAGGCTCAGGGTCAGGGCAGGCAGAATGGTCAACACTGGGAAAACAAAAAAGCATGAACAATTGAGAGACAGGAGCAGGGGGAAAACGAAAAGAAACTGGCAAAAGACAAACAGAGAACACAGGTATAAATACACAGGGGATAATGGGGAAGGTGGATGGCTCAACAATCAATCACAAAAAAAGGTGAAACAGATCAGGGTGTGACACTTTCTATTTAGGCTACATAGTATTAACACTTTCTATATAGGCTACATAATAACACTTGCTATATAGGTTACATAGCAGTAACACTGTAGTATTAACACTCTACTATTATCTTTACAGATTAGACTTTTTTTAGATCATGGTAATAAAATATAAAATACAATTGTGGGGTTTTTTGTGCCAAAAATATAGGATTAAATACATGTAAATAAAAAATACAAAAACTGAATCGTGCTTATCTCGTTCTTAGATATAAGAGAGAAACTTCAGAACAAGGTGAATTTTTATATTTTTGGGGGACTATGTGTTGTTCAATGTAGTTGTAACAGCAGTCTAGCTCTTCCTCGGACGAGGACGAGGAGAGGAGAGAAGGATCGGAGGACCAATGTGCAGCGTGGTAAGTTTCCATGATTTAATAAACACGAAGACAAGACACTATACAAAATAACAAACGAACTAACCGTCACAGTCCCGTGTGGCACAAACACTGACACAGGAAACAACCACCCACAAAATCCCAACACAAAACAAGCCACCTATATATGATTCTAAATCAGGAACAACGATTGACAGCTGCCTCTGATTGAGAACCATATTAGGCCGAACACAGAAACAGACAAACTAGACACACAACATAGAATGCCCACCCAGCTCACGTCCTGACCAACACTAAAACAAGCAAAACACATAAGAACTATGGTCAGGACGTGACAGTACCCCCCTCCTGAGGTGCGGACTCCGAACGCACCCCTAAAACTCAAGGGGAGGGTCTGGGTGGGCATCTGTCCGCGGTGGCGGCTCCGGCGCAGGACGAGGCCACCACTCCACCATTGTCTTTGTCCCCCTCCTTAGCGTCCTTTGAGTGGCGACACTCGCCCCCGACCTTGGCCTAGGAATCCTCACCAAGGTCCCCACTAAATTGAGGAGACAGCTCAGGACAGAGAGGTAGCTCAGGACAGAGAGGTAGCTCAGGACAGAGAGGTAGCTCAGGACAGAGGGGCAGCTCCGGACTGAAGGGCAGCTCCGGACTGAGGGGCAGCTCCGGGCTGAGGGGCAGCTCATGACTGGAGAGCAGCTCATAACTGGAGGGCAGCTCATGACTGGAAGGCAGCTCATGACTGGAAGGCAGCTCATGACTGGAGGGCAGCTCATGACTGGAAAGCAGCTCATGACTGGAAAGCAGCTCATGACTGGAAGGCAGCTCATGACTGGAGGGCAGCTCATGACTGGAGGGCAGCTCATGACTGGAGGGCAGCTCATGACTGGAAGGCAGCTCTGGCAGCTCCTGACTGGCTGGCGGCTCTGGCAGCTCCTGACTGGCGGGCGGCTCTGGCAGCTCCTGACTGGTGGGCGGCTCTGACAGCTCCTGACTGGCGGGCGGCTCTGACGGCTCCTGACTGGCGGGCGGCTCTGGCGGCTCCTGACTGACGGAAGGCTCTAGCGGCTCCTGACTGACGGACGGCTCTGACGGCTCGGGACAGACGGGCGGCTCTGACGGCTCGGGACAGATGGATGGCTCAGATGACGCTGGGCAGGCAGGCAGCTCAGACGGCGATGGGCAGGCAGGGAGCTCAGACGGCGCTGGGCAGGCGGATGGCTCAGACGGAGCTGGGCAGACGGATGGCTCAGACGGCGCTGGGCAGGCAGGCAGCTAAGACGGCGCTGGGCAGGCGAGCAGTGCAGGCGGCGCTGGGCAGACGGCCGACTCTGACCTGCTGAGGCGCACAATAGGCCTGGTGCGTGGTGACGGAATTGGTGGTACCGGACTGGAGACACGCACCTCAAGGCTAGTGCGGGGAGCAGGAACATGGCACACTGGACTCTCGAGGCGCACTATAGGCCTTGTGCGTGGTGTAGGCACTGGTGGTACTGGGCTGGGGCGGGAAGGTGGCGCCGGATATACCGGACCGTGCTGGCGTACTGGATCCCTTGAGCACCGAGCCTGCCCAACCTTACCTGGTTGAATGCTCCCCGTAGCCCGACCAGTGCGGGGAGGTGGAATAACCCGCACTGGGGTGTGTTGGCGAACCGGGGACACCATGCGTAAGGCTGGTGCCATGTACACCGGCCCGAGGAGACGCACTGGAGACCAGACGCGTTGAGCCGGCTTCATGGCACCTGGCTCAATGCTCAATCTAGCCCGGCCAGTGCGGGGAGGTGGAATAACCCGCACCGGGCTACGCACACGTACAGGAGACACCGTGCGCTCTTCCGCATAACACGGTGTCTGCCCGTACTCCCGCTCTCCACGGTAAGCATGGGAAGCGGGCGCAGGTTTCCTACCTGACTTCGCCACACTACCCTTTACCCCCCCCCCCCCCAAGAAATGTTGGGATTTCTTCTCGGGCTTCCTGGCCAGCAGTGTTCCCTCATAACACCGGTTCCCCTTCTCAGCTGCTTTCGCTCTCCTAGCTGCCTCCACCTGTTCCCATGGAAGGCGATCCTTACCAGCCAGGATCTCCACCCATGTGTAGCAACCCTTTCCGTCCAACACGTCCTCCCAAGTCCATTTCTCCTGGTCCCGCTGCTGCTGCTGCTGCCGCTGCTGCCCGTTGCTACGCTGCTTGGTCCGAGTTTGGTGGGTGGTTCTGTAACGGCAGTCTAGCTCTTCCTCCTCCTCGGACGAGGACAAGCAAAACACATAAGAACTATGGTCAGGACGTGACAGTAGTTAATCTGTTATTCAATGCGTTGTAGGGTCTAATAGCAGTAAAATGAGAAATACATGTTCTGCAAATAATTTTGTCACATGTATATTTTTTACTTCAAGGGGTCTTAAAATTCGAAATCATATTTATATTTGAATTTAACTAGGTAAGTCAGTTGTGATTGTGATACAGCCTGGAAACCAGGGTCTATATTTATAATCTATATTTATAATCCAAATGTGTGCTGACTGATCAACATAGTGTCAAACTATTTTTCAGCATGTTTAAAAAATAATCTCAAATCGCCCTCCACAAGTAAAACGTAGTCAGGGGGCTCCACACGGTGCACAAGGTTCAAACAACAATATCAGAATCTTTGCTTGCTTATGCGACTTGCTGTGTGCTCATGGACTGGACGTAACATAGTAAATGTAAATCCGGGACACTGAAATTTGAATTATACGCTACGTTTCGTATGGTTACATAAGACTGAAGGTTACTTAAAACCTTTTCTCAATCTAGGGGGTGCTGTTTCCACTTTGGAAAATATCGTCTCCAAATTAAACTGCCTCGTACTCAATTCTTGCTCGTACAATATGCATATTATTATTACTATTGGATAGAAAACACTCTCTAGTTTCTAAAACCGTTTGAATTATTTCTCTGAGTGAAACATAACTCGTTTGGCAGCGAAATTCCTGATAGGTACTGCAAAATCTGAAAATGTTGACTCTGTTCTAGGATCAGTTTAAAACTCTGTATGTATCCTATGGGTCGACATGAACTGCACGCGCCTTCCCCTGGATGTCAGTAACCAATGAGAATTGGAATGGAGTTTCTAGGCAGATCTCAGACCTTATAAAGCCCCAAGGAATGGAGGGAGCACTCTTTTCGACGTTCGTCATGACGCAAAGCAAGACCTCAGGATGACATTTTGAAACGCTCAGTTATCGGCCTTAGATATATCCGTCTGTAATTTAATTCGATATAGGTGTTAGAAACATCATAACGAAGTTATTTTAAACCGAGTTATATCAGTTTATGTGATTATATTGCGATTTTCGGAATTTCCTTTGTGTTGCGTTTTGAAGATTTGGGCATGTGTGGCCACATAGCTAATGTTTGCTGCTAATTACACGGTTGAAGACGACGTTCTTCAGCAGAGCAACAATTATTATGGACAAAGGACAACTTGCCCAAGATTCTGATGGAAGCTCGTCCAAAAGTAAGAGCTATTTATGATGATAATTCGTATTTCTGTGGAAAAATGTAAAAGGATTTGTCCGCCATTAATTTCGGCACTGGTCTGGCTGTAACGCACACTGTATGTCTAGTAACGTTAATTTTAACGGTTGCATTAATAACTAATGCATCTTTCATTTGCGGTCCAACCTGTATTTTTTAGTCAAGTTTACGATTAGTTATCGATTAGATTAGGTGCCTCTCCAAGATGGCGCCGGCCAGAATGCCTGAAATGTTGCTACTGATCACATTGTATAACCACGATTTGTGCTGCTAAATATGCACATTTTCGAACAAAACCTATATGCATTGTGTAATATGATGTTACAGGACTGTCATCTGATGAAGTTTATCAAGGTTAGTCAAAAATAATATATCTTTTGCTGGATTGTTACGATCGCTAACCTTTGCTGCTGGTAAATTGCTTGTGTTTCTGGCTATTGTGGTAAGCTAATATAATGCTATATTGTGTTTTCGCTGTAAAACACTTAAAAAATCTGAAATTTTGTCTGGATTCACAAGATGTTGGGCTTTCATTTGCTGTACGCTGTGTATCTTTCAGAAATGATTTATGATGAGTAATTAGGTATTTGACGTTGGTCTCTGTAATTATTCTGGCTGCATCGACGCTATTTCAGATTGCAGCTGCAATGTAGAACTGTGATTTATACCTGAAATATGCACATTTTTCTAACAAAACATATGCTATACAATAAATATGTTATCAGACTGTCATCTGATGAAGTTATTTCTTGGTTAGTGACTATTTATATCTTTATTTGGTCGAAATTGTGATAGCTACCTATGCAGGAAAAAAATGGTGGAGAAAAAAAAGTTGTGTCTTTTGCTATCGTGGTTAGCTAATAGATTTACATATTGTGTCTTCCCTGTAAAACATTTTAAAAATCAGAAATGATGGCTGGATTCACAAGATGTGTATCTTTCATCTGGTGTCTTGGACTTGTGATTTAATGATATTTAGATGCTAGTATTTACTTGTGATGCTATGCTAGAATATGCTAGTCAGCTTTTTTACTGATGGGGGTGCTCCCAGATCCGGGATTGGGACCAATTAGAAGTTAAAGGAGAATTTTCATATTTCTGAATTAAATTTGAAGGGGTCAAGGCACTTTTTTTGTGTGATTTGGCTTGTTTTCTAGAAAACTTACCTCAGCTGCAATTCACTTCCTCATTGCTCGTTGTACAGATGATGATGTGCAAGTAGAGATAATGGGGTGCAAAAGAGCAACAAAAGAAATAACAATATGGGGATGAGGTTGTTGGGTGGGCTATTTACAGGTGGGCTGTGTACAGGTGTAGTGATCGGTAAGCTGCTCTCACAGCTGATGCTTAAAGTTAGAGAGGGAGATATAAGTCTCCAGCTTCAGTGATTTTTGCAATTCATTCCAGTCATTGGCAGCAGAGAACTGGAAGGAAAGGCGGCCAAAGGTAGTGTTGGCTTTGGGGATGACCAGTGAAATATACCTGCTGGAGCGCGTCCTACGTGTGGGTGTTGCTATGGTGACCAGTGAGCTGAGGTAAGGCGGGGATTTACCTAGCAAAGACTTATAGATGACCTGGAGTCAGTGGGTTTGGCGACGACTATGTAACGAGGACCAGCAAACGAGCGCGTACAGGTCGCAGTGGTGGGTAGTATATGGGGCTTTGGTGACAAAACGGATGGCACTGTGATAGACTACATCCAGTTTGCTGAGTAGAGTGTTATAGGCTATTTTGTAAATGACATCGCCGAAGTCAAGGATCGGTAGGATAGTCAGTTTTACGAGGATATGTTTGGCAGCATGAGTGAAGGAGGCTTTGTTTGCGAAATACGAAGCCGATTCTAGATTTCCTTTTGGATTGGAGATGCTTAATGTGAGTCAGGAAGGAGCGTTTACAGTCTAACCAGACACCTAGGTATTTGAAGTTGTCCACATATTCTAAGTCAGAACCGTTCAGAGTAGTGATGCTAGTCTTGCGGGCGGGTGCGGGCAGCAATCGGTTGAAGAGCATGCATTTCGTTTTGCTAGCATTTAAAAGCAGTTGGAGGCCACGGAAGGGGTGTTGTGTGGCATTGAAGCTCGTTTGGAGGTTTGTTAACACAGGGTCCAAAGAAGGGCCAGATGCATACAGAATGGTGTCGTCTGCGTAGAGGTGGATCAGAGAATCACCAGCAGCAAGAGCGACATCATTGATATATATATACAGAGAACCCTGGCTTGAATCAGCAATACAAAATTTGGTTTAATTATTTAGTTACTAAATACCTAAATAATCACACATATTTATATATACACAGGATGGATCATACATTGATTACTAATTATCTCATAAAAAAAAACATCCCTAGCGGACGAAACCGATATGACAGCTGGTTACACAAAGAAAGGGGGTTGGGTTTGAATGAAAGCGCGGGAAGACTGAGGAACAAAAGGATTGGGTCTCTATCGGTCCTTATGAAGCTATGCCATCGTAAATATAGAATCTTATGCATTCTAAATAACCGCCCATTCGGAAAAGGAAAATGCAAGAAATATATTTACTCTGAGCTGCGTTTTGATAGATTTGATAGCATACCACCCTGCATACCACTGCTGGCTTGCTTCTGAAGCTAAGCAGGGTTGGTCCTGGTCAGTCCCTGGATGGGAGACCAGGTGCTGCTGGAAGTGGTGTTGGAGGGCCAGTAGGAGGCACTCTTTCCTCTGGTCTAAACAAAGATCCCAATGCCCCAGGGCAGTGATTGGGGACACTGCTCTGTGTAGGGTGCCGTCTTTCGGATGGGACGTTAAACGGGTGTCCTGACTCTCTGAGGTCATTAAAGATCCCATGGCACTTATCGTAAGAGTAGGGGTGTTAACCCCGGTGTCCTGGCTAAATTCCCAATCTGGCCCTCAACCATCACGGTCACCTAATAATCCCCAGTTTACAATTGGCTCATTCATCCCCCTCCTCTCCCCTGTAACTATTCCCCAGGTCGTTGCTGCAAATGAGAACGTGTTCTCAGTCAACTTACCTGGTAAAATAATGGTAAAATAAATAAAAATTGGTCGAAGATGGAAGGCCCAGCAGAGATTTCCATTGTTCTTTGAAGAATATTTCTGGGCAGATACGTTTTAGTGTGTGGTAGAACGGATACATTGTAGTACCCTGTTGTTCTGAAGAGATTGTCCGTCCTTTCCTAGGCCACGCACATTTACAGCTGCTGCTGATAACTCAACATTTAGGACGTATCACCTCTTTAGTGAAAAAGAGTTCAGTTCATACCAAGTTGCCAACCTATAAGCTCATGCTATATTCTGGCTGGTGTAGTCAAATTCATCCTTCCAGCGTGGCAATCGTCACCTCCACGTTGAAATTTGCCCCTCTAAATGTATAGACATCAGTCCTCACGTCATCGGGGACACAATGTTAATTTTGTTAGGTTGTAGTCGTTCAACCATTTGCAACCAGAGCTCACGCTGAGGTTGGCTTAGTTCGCCGTGATTTTGGTCACGGGGGCTCTTATAGAAATGTAGAAAAGGTGTTGGTTCATAATTTCCAAACAATACCTATTCACGTGGGCGTGGCCACTGATTGACCATATTTTACTTATGAAAACAACTATCTCATTTTAAAAACTAAAATTACATTTAATCTTTTCACAAATAGTTTCATGTCAACATTTAAATTGCACAACAATTCCATTTGAATCTGATAAGAATGTGTAGACTTTCCAAGATATAGTTTATGTCGTCCTATCATCAGTAATAATGTCTCAGACGACAACTGATCTGACATCGTATTCTTTAAGTACCATTTTAAAGAACGGACACTTTCAACTGGTTGGATTACATAAACATTGTTCTTTTCCCCAACCTTTTTATGTTACAATACTCTCTCTATGTTAACAAAGGGCTTTCCAAGAATCCATTCTGTAGAGTGGAGAGAAAAAGGGGGAAAGGTATTTATGGTGGGTCATAAACCTCCCCCAACAGGGCAACGTCATGACAACATAATACAGAACCTTAATAGACAAGAAAAGCTGAAAGACAGAACTACATACATATTTTTAAAAGGCACATGTAGCCTACATTGAATCCAGGTTTGCTGTTTATTTGAGCAATATGAGATGGAACGGAGTTCCAATGCAATAATGGCTCTATGTAATACTGTACGCTTTCTTGAATTTGTTCTGGATTTTGGGACTGTGAAAAGACCCCTGGTGGCATGTCTGGTGGGGTAAGTGTGTTGAAAAGATTAGTGTGTTGAAAAGATTAGAGGGTCTAGGGAGCTATTCTGTTGTACACCACACGTTACATTTTTGACATCTTCCACTGAAGATACCCTCTGAGTTTTATTAGATAGATAGATCTGAATCCACAATATGGCAGAGGTTAAAAAGCCATAACACATACATGTTCTCAACAACAGGTTATTGTCAATAATATCAAAGGCTGCACTGAAATCTAACAGTACAGCTCCCACAATCTTCCTATTACCAATTTCTTTCAGCCAATCAACAGTCATTTCTGTCAGTGCAGTACATGTTGACTGCATTTTCTCTATAAGCATGCTGAAAGTCTGTTGTTAATTTGTTTACAGAGATATAGCAATGTACTTGGTCAAACACCATTTTTTCCCAAGAGTTTGCTAAGAGCTGATAGGTCTGCTGTTACAGCCAATAAAGACCGCTTTACCACTCTTGGGTATCGGAATGACTTTGCCTTCCCTCCAGGCCTGAGGACAAACACTTTCCTCTAGGCTCAGATTAAAGATATGACAGATAGGAGTGGCTATAGAGTCAGCTACCATCCTCAGTAGGCAACGTCTTTGAACCTATATCCAATGACATAGTTAACAGTTTTTGTTGATTGCACTTTGAGTTAGCTGACAACACCCAACTTTAAATCAAAACTAGACGTTGAACTGTGCCCAGTGGGAATGCCTAATTCTGGAGTTGATTCTGACCTTCAATATTTTTGTGTTTTAAAGGAAAACTACACAGAGACATTGACACACAAATACAATAGATTTTACTCAACATGTTAGTGGTTTTGGGACCCTTGGAAATCAAAAAGGATGTGGTTGTCAGAATTTCAAACCTTATGTCTCTCCATATTATGGCAAATCCTTATGCATGTCTATAAACATATGAATATTATTCAATAATCATTACCATGACTGAATGACAAGCTATTACCTACTAGCCTACATAATATTTCTTTATTACTGAATTATAACATAGTACCATACTATTAAAACTAACTACACATTTCACACATCAACTCTCTATATAGTATTATAACGCTAGTATTATTAACACTACAGATATGTAACTACATTTTAGATCGTGATTAACACATTTAATAAAAAACATTTAACTCTTTTGAAAAAGGGTGTGTGTTTAAACATAGAATGTATGTTTTTTAAATGAACATATCACATATTGTTTACCTGTATGTGAAAATCTATACTGTATTCACTGTGTGATTAGAGATCCAGAATCCAAACAACAGACTAGTACTGTGTATGTCTGAGGCCCAGATTATTTGATTATGTAAGGTGAAAGAGTCAGCCCTTGCAGGTGGCTGGGACAGACAGGTGTGGAGTGATGATGCTTAGGCAAAAACGCAAATCCCTGAGCATGTTGAAATGTAATCTGTGTTTGTGTGCGTGTGTGTGTGTGTCTGTGTGTGTCTGACTGTGTGTGTGTGTGTGTGTGTGTGTGTGTGTGTGTGTGTGTGTGTGTGTGTGTGTGTGTGTGTGTGTGTGTGTGTGTGTGTGTGTGTGTGTGTGTGTGTGTGTGTGTGTGTGTGTGTGTGTGTGTGTGTGTGTGTGTGTGTGCTTGCTTGCATATGAATTTTGTTAATCTGTGTTTTGTTCATGATACGTTCAGATTTCTAGTCAAATAAAATGCAATGGTGCTCAATTCATCACTGCCCACAGGTGTGTCTATGTAAATAACACAATACATGAGTTGTTAGGAAGAACACAGGATGAAGAGCAAAAAACCCTCCATCATCTAGGTGTTGTACGATCCGGTCGGGCTCAGCCTTCAGGAGGAGAGAGAACCACGAGTATTGTGAATCAACTTGGGTAGGTTATTTAACATTTTAACTTGTTATGGCTCCTCTTCATGTTGCAGACTTTCTGAGACATGACATTAGACTTATATCAAACTATTTCTATGTATCTTTCTTGCATCAGAATTTTGTCAACAATATATTAAATCATAAAGTCATGAATTTTCCCTTTCTCATATCTCAGTGGGCTCGCATATTGTTCCACAAGGATGAATGACTCATCAGGAAACCAAACTCACATCAGCTGGGGTATTTGCTATGACCAGGGCTATGTTGGGCCAGTGCTGTACTGTGCTGCCCAGTCCCTGTGCTTCCTCCTGGGGACGCCATCCCTGCTCTGGTGCCTCTGGCTCTCTCTGAGTGGAAGTCTTTCTGGAGGTGTCAAACCCACCCAGGTCTTCCCTGTTAACCTGTTTGCAGTGGAGCTGGTGTTCTGTGTCGAGGGTCTCCTTGAGGTGATCAGCTACCAGTTCATCCCGAAGGCTATAATGTTACGGCAGACTGTGTATTTTCTGTATTACATCTCCTGGATCTGCAGGCCCCTGATCCAGAGCTGCATCTGTGTGGAGCGCTACCTGGCAGTGGCCCGACCTGTGGCTTTCCTCAAGTACAGACTCCGGAGGTACAGGGTGGCCTGTTCAACCCTGGTCTGGGTGTTGTCACTCACTTTTTCATGTTCTCCCGTCTCTTTATTTGGTTATGAAGAAACCTCAGGTTATGTGCTCAGTGGTGTCTATTGCCTTGGGGTGGCCATCATTTCTCTCTGCTGCTTCTTCATTCTGCGTTTGCTGAAGCAGCCTGGTCCAGGAGAGGTAGAGGGAGGCAGAGCGGGAGAGAAGAATCAGGGGACAACAGACCCACATAAGAAGAGAGCTTTTGGGATCATCTTAACCAACCTTGTGGTTATCTTGGCGAGCTCCATCCCAGTTGTCGTTGGTTACGCCACCCTGTCATATAGTCTTGACTACAACTGCAATGTCATCCCCGTGTTGCAGATTGTTAACATCTTCAGTGTCCTGGTCTCACCCCTGATGCACCTCTACAGAGAGGGAAGGCTGCCATGCCGTAGAGGGTCAGAGACACATTAGACTTACAGTTGCGGGCACTAAAAGCACAGGTTTTTTTGTGACAAACGAATGCCAGGACATGACAGAGCATTGTATTAAATATGCATTGAATTATAACATTTCTGTCAATACCGCTGCTCAGCCTAACCTCTTAGTTCCTGCAACCGTTGGTGGAGAAAAGTAGATGCGGCAAAGACGTAGAATAATGTCTCTTATCTCTTATTTTATAGTGTTTCTTGTTTTAACAGCACGTTAGCGTTAGAGTTGATGTTAACTAAAGCTGCATCACTTGTTTAGCGTTTGTAGTGAATGTTGGTTTGTTTTATTACATTTACATTTTACATTTAAGTCATTTAGCAGACGCTCTTATCCAGAGCGACTTACAAATTGGTGCATTCACCTTATGACATCCAGTGGAACAGCCACTTTACAATAGTGCATCTAAATCTTTTAAGGGGGGGGGGGGGGGTGAGAAGGATTACTTTATCCTATCCTAGGTATTCCTTAAAGAGGTGGGGTTTCAGGTGTCTCCGGAAGGTGGTGATTGACTCCGCTGTCCTGGCGTCGTGAGGGAGTTTGTTCCACCATTGGGGGGCCAGAGCAGCGAACAGTTTTGACTGGGCTGAGCGGGAACTGTACTTCCTCAGTGGTAGGGAGGCGAGCAGGCCAGAGGTGGATGAACGCAGTGCCCTTGTTTGGGTGTAGGGCCTGATCAGAGCCTGGAGGTACTGAGGTGCCGTTCCCCTCACAGCTCCGTAGGCAAGCACCATGGTCTTGTAGCGGATGCGAGCTTCAACTGGAAGCCAGTGGAGAGAGCGGAGGAGCGGGGTGACGTGAGAGAACTTGGGAAGGTTGAACACCAGACGGGCTGCGGCGTTCTGGATGAGTTGTAGGGGTTTAATGGCACAGGCAGGGAGCCCAGCCAACAGCGAGTTGCAGTAATCCAGACGGGAGATGACAAGTGCCTGGATTAGGACCTGCGCCGCTTCCTGTGTGAGGCAGGGTCGTACTCTGCGGATGTTGTAGAGCATGAACCTACAGGAACGGGCCACCGCCTTGATGTTAGTTGAGAACGACAGGGTGTTGTCCAGGATCACGCCAAGGTTCTTAGCGCTCTGGGAGGAGGACACAATGGAGTTGTCAACCGTGATGGCGAGATCATGGAACGGGCAGTCTTTCCCCGGGAGGAAGAGCAGCTCCGTCTTGCCGAGGTTCAGCTTGAGGTGGTGATCCGTCATCCACACTGATATGTCTGCCAGACATGCAGAGATGCGATTCGCCACCTGGTCATCAGAAGGGGGAAAGGAGAAGATTAGTTGTGTGTCGTCTGCATAGCAATGATAGGAGAGACCATGTGAGGTTATGACAGAGCCAAGTGACTTGGTGTATAGCGAGAATAGGAGAGGGCCTAGAACAGAGCCCTGGGGGACACCAGTGGTGAGAGCACGTGGTGAGGAGACAGATTCTCGCCACGCCACCTGGTAGGAGCGACCTGTCAGGTAGGACGCAATCCAAGCGTGGGCCGCGCCGGAGATGCCCAACTCGGAGAGGGTGGAGAGGAGGATCTGATGGTTCACAGTATCGAAGGCAGCCGATAGGTCTAGAAGGATGAGAGCAGAGGAGAGAGAGTTAGCTTTAGCAGTGCGGAGCGCCTCCGTGATACAGAGAAGAGCAGTCTCAGTTGAATGACTAGTCTTGAAACCTGACTGATTTGGATCAAGAAGGTCATTCTGAGAGAGATAGCGGGAGAGCTGGCCAAGGACGGCACGTTCAAGAGTTTTGGAGAGAAAAGAAAGAAGGGATACAGGTCTGTAGTTGTTGACATCGGAGGGATCGAGTGTAGGTTTTTTCAGAAGGGGTGCAACTCTCGCTCTCTTGAAGACGGAAGGGACGTAGCCAGCGGTCAGGGATGAGTTGATGAGCGAGGTGAGGTAAGGGAGAAGGTTTCCGGAAATGGTCTGGAGAAGAGAGGAGGGGATAGGGTCAAGCGGGCAGGTTGTTGGGCGGCCGGCCGTCACAAGACGCGAGATTTCATCTGGAGAGAGAGGGGAGAAAGAGGTCAGAGCACAGGTTAGGGCAGTGTGAGCAGAACCAGCGGTGTCGTTTGACTTAGCAAACGAGGATCGGATGTCGTCGACCTTCTTTTCAAAATGGTTGACGAAGTCATCTGCAGAGAGGGAGGAGGGGGGGGAGGGGGAGGAGGATTCAGGAGGGAGGAGAAGGTGGCAAAGAGCTTCCTAGGGTTAGAGGCAGATGCTTGGAATTTAGAGTGGTAGAAAGTGGCTTTAGCAGCAGAGACAGAAGAGGAAAATGTAGAGAGGAGGGAGTGAAAGGATGCCAGGTCCGCAGGGAGGCGAGTTTTCCTCCATTTCCGCTCGGCTGCCCGGAGCCCTGTTCTGTATTAATGATACAGTTAGTAGTAGGACGGGGTGGCTTGGATTAGACCTATTCATTTAACATCAGCATTAAGTAATGACTTGTGTTCTTCTTAATGTTATGTTCTACTTTGAACTGAGGGTTCTTGTCTGTCACTGAGATTACATAATGATATTTAAATGTATGGGGACTGACTGTGCATGAGACTTGGCTGATGGTGTCATTGTGACTCAACATTCTAACCCAGACAGTGTAGACACCCAGAAAGACATTTGGGCTCCATCTACTCTGGAGATTAAAAAATGCGTGGACCCCCCTGATGTAAACATTGGCTTTTTGAATGGCAGATGCATTTCAATTTAAATGTCAATACATTATTCAAATACAGTGTAGGCTAGTCTATATGAGTGTCAACTTGTTATGAGGACTTCATAGCATACTGTAGATGCCAAATCATAACGCCTGGACAGAAGTTTAGATGTCCATTCTTCCCCGATAAGAACAAGTTGCAGAAGGTACAGTGAAAACGATTGTCTTAAAATGCCACAGTAACTTCAATCAATTTGTAATAATGACGTTGTCTTAATTCCTGTGATGATAAAAGTTGTGTGTTACACCGCTTCAGATCCACTTATAATTTCTCCTCTTGTTTTCTCTCACTCCCACTTTATCTTAGAACACAGCTCTTCCTATTATTCAGAGACTAAAGTAACAGAGAACGTGCAGCAATGAAGGAACCAAACTCCTCTTTTCCTGATTCCATCATGTTTAACTTCAACAGGGGGTTTGACTATTAATACTCCTGGTTCTGGTTGAGGTCCACCTGTCTTCCAGTCTTCCTGGGAACGGAGGTGTTCAACTACCTCCTAGCTTGGTCACCAACACCTGGTACATGTGGCTAGTGGCTGGCGGCCCTTCGGTCCAGGTGAACAAGGAGATCTTAACCATCAACCAGTCTGTCATGGAGCTTCTCTACTTCCTCTACTCTCCTCTATCGGTCACCAACGTCCTCTTCATCAAACATTTTCCCCTTTATTCTGCCAGGAGGTACATTCTGCTTAGTCGAGGTAGAACGGCCCATGTTCCAGTGCTGCAGCTGTGTGGAGCGCTACATGGCAGTGGTCTACCCTGTGGTCTACCCTGTGGTCTACCCTGTGGTCTACCCTGTGGTCTACCCTGTGGTCTACCCTGTGATCTTTCTCAAGTACAGACCCCTGAGGTACAGAGGCATGTGTTACCATATAATGATTGCTGACATTCTGCCTCCTTGTGTCAATCGGTGCTACCCGAGGAGGAATCAAGTTCAACGCTGGTATATGCACTGCAGTTCTATTCATTGACCCGTTTTCATACTGAGGGTACTGAGCAGGTCCACGGGACGGAGGGAAGGAGAGAAAGGTTGAAAAGGAGGAGGGAGGGAACCTGAGGAAGAGAAGAGCCTTCTGTAGCGTAAAGATCATCCTGCGGACCTTGATGCTGAACTACTCTCCTTCCATCATCAGGAAAATCCTTCAGGATCATATTTCTTTGAGATCATTCAGGTGTATTCTGACTCCATTACTTTCTTCTTCAGTGTGTTGGGTAGCTTTACTCAGCCCCTCCTCTACCTCCACAGGGCTGAGAAACTGCCCTGCATCTGGGGTTAAAGAGAAGGATAACTCCACCGTAGGGGAATGGTTTTCTTGCATTTATCAGGTTATCATTCTGTTCTATTTCCTTTAATCACATTGTTCATGCTATCTAGAGGTTTTGACAGATGTAAAAAGTGGTTAATCATTCAAATAAACAGTGTGTGTAGAGGGAGAGCAGGGTTAAAGGGGTTGATTGGTGTATCTGTGAAATGTTCATTGGATTTGTCGTATAGCTGTTAATCTAAGTGGAAATTAGGGAGCTACATCGTGAGAATTTACTATCACTTCATGCTCACAATTCCAACTAAATCCTAACTTTTTTGTTTGGTTTGACAAATTTTAACCCCAAAAAATATATACTACTATTTTAATTTTGCTAAATCATCTTTTAACTTGTATTACATCCTGTATAGCAGTTGCTTCTCTACTATTGAGTGATGATCTATATTGAAATGTATCGATGTATGTTTTAAAAGAAGTGTGGAATAAAGGAAATCTGATTGATTCAACAGTTCAGGTCCCTGTCTGTCACATACGATTACAGCATGTCATCAAATATGTATCCCGCGTCAGTGATGAATGCACCTGTATTGGCTAATAGCATGATTTTAACAAAACATAAACTGAACAAAAATATAAACGCAACATGCAACAATTGCAAAGATTTTACTGAGTTACAGTTCATAATGCGCTCCCGAGTGGCGCAGCAGTCTATGGCACTGCATGGCAGTCCCATACAGCGGCGCACAATTTGCCCAGCGTCGTCTGGGTTATGTTTTGGCCGGGTTAGGCCGTCATTCAACCGCTGGTGGACATTCCTGCTGTCAGCATGCCAATTGCACGCTCCCTCAAAACTTGAGACATCTGTGGCATTGTGTTGTGTGACAAAACTGCAAATTATAGAGTGGCCTTTTAATGTCCCCAGCACAAAGTCTGACTGTGTAATGGTCATGCTGTTTAATCAGCTTCTTGAAATGCCACACCTGTCAGGTGGATGAATTATCTTGACAAAGGATAAATGCTCACTAACAGGGATGTAAACATATTTGGGCACAAAATTTGAGCTAAATAAGCTTTTTGTGCCTATGGAACATTTCTGTGATCTTTTATTTCAGCTCATGAAACATTGGACCAACACTTTACATGTTGCATTTATATTTTTGCTCAACGTTCAAACCCAGACAGGGCCACTGGAATAATCCACTAGCTTCCATAAACATCGGGGCCTGCCTAATGTTTTCATTGGCTATTTGCATGACAGCCAACATTGTATTGTAGCTGTTGTAACTGCCTCTGTAGGAGTAAAATGCCTAATTCTGGAGTTGATTCGGATTTTCATTAGTGTTTTGTTTTAAAAGAAAACTACACACAGACACACAAAGAAAATAGCTTTTAGTCAACATTTTGGTGTTTTTTGGATCCTTGGAACTGTGATTGTCAGAATTGTTTACATTATGCTTGTCTATCAATCTACAGGTAACCCCTCATGCATGTCTACAAATCACAACTGCATGAAGCTACACTAGATATACTAACCTACTACTTTATTATTGAATTATAAAATAGAAACATACTATTAAAACTGACTACACATTTCACAGGTATGTGTTTTTACTCAGTAGAGGTGTATTACAAGAGGTGTATAACAAATGTTTAAGTAAACTGCAACCCCCTTTGCATAAGTTTGTGCATGTGCTCACAGGTGCATTCCCTGGCGAGTTCTCTGCGTAAGGCTTTGGTCATTATGAAAATCAGTGTTCGCATTTACTCAACATCTTCACAGTCTCTACGAGAGCCACACTGGTCCTTACTCAAGGTGAGATGTGTTAAGGTACATTCATAGCTACGTTGGGGATTGTAAGAGCACTATTATTGTTTGTTGTTAACTTTGCTCACTGATGATAATTTATACAGAGATATTTGTATACTATGTGAATGAGCATTTTGTGATCTTGTTACTGTACATTTTACGTTATCCAGAGCTTTGCATTATGATTTCCTTCAGTCATTTGTCTACTTGCTGTAGACCGTGCCATGATATCAAAATGTCAGTTGGTGTTGGATGGGTGTATTTCAAGGTTCAGTTAGGGGGGAAATTTGAATCTGTCTCTCTTTGTTTGCGCACCCATCTTTTTCCACAGTCACAGTGTCATCAAAGTGTGAGCATGGCTTTCAGAAACTCCACCTCCCTCCCTCTACCTGCGACAGAGAACCAAAACGTAACCATATGCAGTCCATGCACCGACATCTCAGTGACCACCTACACTACAACATACCTGGTTAACTTCCTGATGGGTTTTCCAGCCAATGGCTGGGTCCTCTGGCTGTTGGTGTTCGGGTCCGGTTTCCTGACAGAGAAGACTGAGGTTTATGAGCTCAGCCTGGTTCTGAATGACCTGCTGTACTGCTTCATGTCTCTTGTGGTCGTACTTGGCATTCCCCTCTTCAGACAACTTACCGAGTACATCTCAGTGTTCTTCTTAGGTCTCCTCTTCATCGGTCGGCCCCTGTTCCAGTGCTGCGTCTGTGTGGAGCGCTACCTGGCGGTGGTCCACCCTAATCAAGTTCAGAAAGTACAGGCCACTGCGCTACAGCGCGATCATAGCAACTCTGGTGTGGCTGGTGGCCGTCGGGAACTGTTTCTGTAGTTACTACCTATGCATATCCACCTCCCCCGCCCTCAATGTTGTTTTCGGCATACTGCAATTCGCTATGTTTACAGTCAACTCCTTCTGCTGCCTGTCCATACTCAGGGTTCTGATAAGGCCCGGCCCTGGGGATGGAGGGAGGGAGAGAGGAGGGGGAGAGAAGGAGAAGGAAGGGATGAACCCAACAAAGAAGAGAGCCTTCAACACCATTGTGGTGATGGGTAATCTTCCTATGGTAAAAAATGGCCTTTTCTGTATACATGTGTTCCACCCAATGTCTTCTGCATCACCTACTTATTTTGTGTTGTTGTCATTGTAATCGGTGGGTTTGTGCAGCCCCTCCTCTACCTCCACAGGGCTGGGAAACTGCCATGCATCAGGCGTCCCAGAGATGGGTAACTCCATGATGGGGGAAAGGGTGGTGATGTACCCCTTGGTTCATCATACCTATTCAGTTTAACCACTGTTACTTTTTGGTTTTTAAGTCGTCAACTGTGTGCTTTGAAGTAAATTTGTACACCAAAAATGTATTGTGATGGGAACATTTTCATGTGTGGTCTTTAATGAAATACTGTCAGCCATTTAACTATTTACTCTCAGTAATGAAATAATAGTTATCCTATGGGGACAGCCAAAGAACCCTTTTTGGTTCTGGATAGCACCTTTTTTTCGAAGTGTACCTATTCAGTTTAACCAATGCTACTTTTCGGATTTCAAGTCATAGGTTATCGTTAACTGTGTGCTTTGAAGTAGATTTTACAACCCAAAAATATTGTGATGGGAAAATTTTCACTTGTGTGATCTTGAAATATTGTCAGCTATGACAATGAAATACTGTCAGCTATTTAACTATTTACTCTCAGTAATGTAAGAATGCGTTAAACATTTTTTCCTCATATATAAAAGTTAGATGTTTCCAATGTATAGGCACTATGTGCATTGCCCTGGTTTGTGAGATACAGAGATCCTTAAAAATATTTTTTTCTAATACATTTTTCTTCAAACAAACAGCTAAACTCAACTGTATATAACAGTTAGCTACAAACTATAAAATAAACTATGAACTGAAAACAACTCCACTATCCTCTGACTTCCCTACCAACCACACTGGCTTCGCCTGGCACAACATCCTCTATGCTTACAGCTCCTCACAAGCCACCAAACTTCCTGGTGGGGTTCCCCATCAACTTCCTGTTGGGTGTCATCATCAACTTCCTGTTGGGTGTCATCATCAACTTCCTGTTGGGGTTCCCCATCAACTTCCTGTTGGGTGTCATCATCAACTTCCTGTTGGGGGTCCCCATCAATGGCTGGGTGCTTTGGCTGATCGTAATCGGGGGAGGGTTGGCCTCTAAGTTCTTCTGCCTCAACCTGGCCATGTCTGAGACCCTCTGCTGCCTTAACACACCAGTCAGTCTGATAGGGCTCTACCTCGAAGACCGCCGCCTCCTTACCTTTGTCCAGTCTTCACAGGTTTTATCTGCACCGGTCGACCCCTGTTCCAGTGATGTGTTTGTGTGGAGCTCTGACTGGCGGTGGTCCACCCTGTGGTCTTCCTGAAGTACTAGCCCCTGAGATACAGGGTGGCTGGTGGCGCTTGGCTCCGATGTGGCCTGTGATATGTTTCCTCCAGCCCCATTTAATGCTTTTATAGGGTCATTCCTGCTCTTGCTGGCAGAGACACTGTACTGTTGCCTCTCTGTGCTCTGGGTTTTGAAACATCCCAGGCCAGGAAATAGGGAGATGGAAAAGGAGTGGGAAAATGATGATGGCTTTCAAGGTCATCCTGGTCATTCTGTTGTTGAGCTACAGTACTTCTCAATGATCACTGTGTTTGACTGGTATTGTCATTTAAAACTCTAGTAAATTTCCCAAAATTCCCAGGTTTTCAAAAAAATCCTGTTTGGAGGATTACGGAATTCCTGCTTATTCTCTCCTTATTCCGGGAATCTTCCAATGAAGAATTCAGGAAATCCAGTGAATTTGGGGAAAGTTACAGGAATTTTGCAACCCTATGCATACAGAGCACTATATTTTCACCACTTAATCAGCAATTTTGACATTTGCTATTTTCCACCCTGTATATCGAAGTATTTCTTTGAGTATTTCTGATCTTATTATTCCTATTGTATTCACTCTTGTGTCATGTCCCTTTGACGGTTGTTATGTTGTTGTTGTTTATCATACTGAACAAAAGTATATACACAATATGAGTTGAAATAAAAGATTCCAGAAATATTCCATAGGCAGAACAAGCTTATTTCTCAAAAATGTTGTGCACAAATGTGTTTCCATCCCTGTTAGTGAGCATTTCTCCTTCTTTGCCAAGATAATCCTTCCACCTGACAGATGTGGCATATCAAGAAGCTGTAATTTTTAAACAATATGGATGAAATTACCCTAAAATTAAATCTGACAGTCTGCACTTTAACCATATAATCGTTGTATAATTTCAAATCCAAAGTGATGAAGTACAGAGCCACAACAACAAACAACACTGTTCCAATACTTTTGGAGCTCACTGTATTACTTGAACGCGTTACTCTCACCAAACATGTGGCTTTTTTCATAGGATTATCTATGTCGAGCCGGCCCCTGATCTAGTGCTGTATCTGTGGGGAGCACTACCTGGCGGTGGTTTGTATATTGTCTAATACAATAATTTGTACTATTTTTGTTCCCCCAAAAAAACTTTAGGAACTTTGAATATCACCGCTCTAGCGTGTAGAGGAAAACCAGCCCAATCGACTAAGCCATTATTCACGTGTCCGAAACGGGAACCTGAACTAATAATGTGGGTGGTTTTGTGTTGTTTTAGCTGCCAGTTTGTTTTTCTTTTGAGAACTTTTGGGTTGTTTTGGGTACCTCTTTGTGTGTATTTGTGGTTGTGTTTGGTACTTTTAGGTTGTTTGGGCTTGTTTTGGGTGATTAGTAGAACCCAGGGAAGGTTCAAATAACAAAGCGAAAGGAATTCAGAATCATTTTTGCTCTCATGCTGTCTATGGCAGTAAACTATATCGCATTACTATTGGTTTTCCTCCTGAAAGATAATTTGCCTTCTATGGACTACTTCAGACATCAGTATGTATGTTAGTTAGCATCAACATAACTATGATCTGTGGGTTGGTACAGAACCTCATCTACCTCCACAGAGCTGGGAAACTACCCGGCTGCCTAAGGGGTCACAGAGATGCTAACTGATATAACACACACCCTCTCTATCCCTCTCTCTGTCTCCATTCCAGTTGCTAAAATCACAATTCCACATATTATCACAGAGGGATGAACAAACATATACTGTACCCTGACCCACGTGTTCAGGCTGTTGATGGATTTGCCTAATAGACGTGATTCCTCTCCGTCAGAAAGATGTAAAGTAAATGTGACACACCTCACAGGAGAGACAGGTTCCCACAACACAGGTATGACACATTTTGGTCTTGTTGATATCATGATAGTAGGCTATATGTTGAAGTATGAATAGTTTATTTGTTGTACAAGACTTGTGATTTAGTACACCCTGTTGAAGAGAAACTCGTCTTGCGTACGTAGACTGTTTTTTGTACAATATCTACATAAGCTTACTGCATGATGCTACGTTTATAATGTAACATTTTGTGCTGATAGCGGTTATATACAATACATTTAAATATTATTACATTACTATTGTTACAAACTGCTAAAGATGAACTATTCTCATGTGTGGATTGTGTCTAGTATATGTCTATGCAACATACAAACATATATATTAGGAATTTGTTCCTAATTTTTGGTATTCTCAGTGTATGTACATTTTGTTTGTAGTTGAAAAGTTCTAAAACCATTAATTGATAAGATGGGTCAAACTATAGTAGTAATTTAATCATAGTGTTGTACATTTGAGAAAGATTACAGATAGAGAAAGGGCTGCTGTTGGCTCTTAGCAACTTGAATCAGGGATACATGGGTCATCAGCCCAGAAACAATGGATCTCAGATATTGAGGACAGACATTGGTCTACATATAGTTCATAAACGAGTACATGTGAGAAACCAGAATCCCTTTGTCAGTTGCAAGGATCCCCTGTCCGGCAGAAAAAAAATATCCACTTCACAAAAGGGTACAGTCATTGGGGTCAGACATTAATAACAGGTTTCCCTCTTCCCTCAGAACAGTTGCAAACAGAATAATAAGAAAATGAACTCCACCCAGATCCGTTCTGACCATCTCCAGCCAATCAACGGCACTCAAGAGTTCAGCCTGTTGAATTGTCTGGGCTCCCCCAGCTTTACAGCTAGCGTTGTTGTCATGATGATAGACTTCACCTTCGGTGTGCCAGCCAATGGCTGGTCTCTCTGGCTCATCTCTAGCGGCGGGTGGAGTCTCATCGAGTCCGAAATCTTCACTCTGAATCTGGTCTCTATGGAGATGGCCAGCACTCTCTTCTTCATGTTGTCGATACTCAACATTTTCAAACTGCGTAGCGTGTCCTTTCAATCGGCTACTGATTTCCTGTATGGTATGACCATTGCAGCCCGGCCCCTGTTCCAGTGCTGTGTCTGTGTGGAACGCTACCTGGCGGTGGTCCACCCTGTGGTCTTCTTGAAGTACAAACCCCTGAGATACAGGGTGGGATGTTGTGGTGTAGTCTTGTTTTTAGTTCTGGTGTTCGGTGCGATCAACTACATAATATTATCTATATATAATAACTTGGGCATATTCCTCCCCATACTGTCAGTGGACTTGTTCTGCAGTCTCTCCATCCTCAGAGTTCTTAAGAAGCCTGGCCCGGGAGATGGAGGGAAGGAGAAAGAGGGGGAAACCTGCAGAAGAAGAGAGCTTTCAGGATCGTCTCCATCATGCTGGTGATGCTGCTGGTCAACTATGTACCAACGATCATCATGGCACCAATGATGCATCTATTTTCATTGAACGTATACATGTGTGATGTAATTCCACCTCTTGTTTCCTTCTCACTTTTTGGCAGTCCTGTCCAGGCCCTCCTCTTCCTCCGCAGGGCTGGGAAGCTGCCATGTCTCTGGCCAGGTAGACTTAGTGGAGAAAACAAGTAGGCGTTTATAAAGGTAGACTTAGCAGTACAAGGCATATCGGGCATATGACTTCTGCAGCCGAGTGCATGAACCCGAGAGGCTAATCTCTTCCGCAGTTGTTGTCCCGCAGCTATCACATTGAGTGAAGCAACTCTGTCATCTGTGGTTCCCACTGCTGCTCAAATATCGCAGTCTCTCTTTAATGAAATCCACTGCTACACCTTTAAATTTAACAGGAGTATTACTTTGGGGATAACTACAAGGGAATAAAATGATTATGTGTGGATTTGTTTTGTTATTAAGTGTGGTTATTTTCTACTTACAATGTTATAATAACCAATTGATTATATGTACAACTGTGTTTGATAAAAAGGCAATTTTTCATTGACTAATTTTGGTTTTATTATTTCTGTTGCATAATGTTATTATGTTACATTATTTGATAGTTTACGGCCAGGCAGGGGTATTGGGGAGAACAACTAGAGCATATAAAGGTAGATGCATATTGGGACCAATTCCACAACAACAGAATGCACGAATCGAGAGGCTAATCTAACTATCACATTGAGTGAAGCAAACATGCATACGATCTGTATGGGTACTCGGTGCTGCCTCTTACATCATTCCAACTCCGTAATACCTGTGGTTCCCACCGCTGCTCACATTGCTGAGTCTACTTAATGTAAACAGCAGGAAATAGTTCTAACTTTAACAGTACCATTATTCTGGCGATAACTACAGGGGAATAATATGATTATATTTGTACTTAGGACATAATAATAATCAATTGATTATATGTACTGATATTGCAGTTTGATAAGATAGCTATACTTCATTACCTGTTTTAATTATCACTGTTTTATAATTCTATGTTACATGAAGGATTAGGTCTATACCAACTACATTAATAATTTCATCACCAAGTAATATCTTCTTTATATAGTATTATCTCATTATTAATGTTTGAACTCCTCATGTCATAATGGTGTCTGTTTGTTTCATAATGATTCAATTCAATTGTGAGCTAGAGAAAGATCTAGAATCTGTCACTTTCCTATTCCCTTTTTAGAGCCTTTCTTCCTTCATTTCTTGTATCTTATTGTAATAATAATGTCACGCACAGTATAATATAATAAAACATATATAATAATACCATTATCACTGCCCTTGTAATATGATTACTAACAATACTGAACGAAGACATGGATTTTTGACTTAATATAGCATTCATTATTCATATTTATGAGCACGCATGCAGGCACACACACACACAAAGGGGATAATTCTAGCACTGATTTGCTTATTTGACGTATCAATCTTCACTGAGTCAGAGAGATGCAAATTCCACACCTCTCACTCAGAGTAGAGACATGTTTCTTTGCAGCGGGTCTGTCTCACTTTGTCCTTTTAGTATTTCAAAATGTAATGCTCTAAATCTGTTGCTTTCATTAGGTTTACAAATCTAGCCCATACACTTTAACTTTCGTTCACTTTAAAAATAAAAAGTATCACATCGGGTGTAACAACCTGTCTGAGCTCCTCTACTGCCTCAACGCTCCATTCAGACTGTTAGGCTTCTACCTACTTACTTTTGTCCAGTTCTTCACAGGTTTTATCTGCACCGGTCGCCCCCTGTTCCAGTGCTGCATCTGTTTAGAGCGCTACCTAGCAGTGGTCCACCCTGTGGTCTTACTGAAGTACAAACCCCTGAGATACAGGGAACCGTGCTCATCCATCGCCAGGCTTGTGGTGCTTGGCTTTGGTGTGGCCTGTGTTCTGTTTCCTCCCATCCCCTTTAATGCCTTTATAGGGTCATTACTGTTCTTGCTGGTAGAGAAGTTGGTCTGTTGCCTTTCTGTGCTCTGGGTTGTGAAGCGTCCTGGGCCAGGGGATGGGGAGAGGGAGAAGGAGGGGGCAAAGGGCTTAAAGATGAGGGCTTTCAAGATCATTCTGATCATTCTGGTGTGCATGGCGGTGAGCTACTTCCGAATGATCACTGTGTTTTCCCTGTATAGTCATTTAACATTCAATATGTTTGTCCATTTCCCTGTCTTGGATTGTGCTCTTAGGGTTTGTGCAGCCCCTCATTTACCTCCACAGGGCTGGGAAACTGTCCTGTATCAAAGGTCTCTGAAAAAAAAAAAAAAAAATGTTACATTATTGTTGTTTTGTTTTTTTATTATATCATTGATTGTTAAATAGACAGTAGAGTCAAACACATAATTTCCTGTCTTTTATAAAATGTGTCCACACTATGAGGTTAAACTAACAATCTGAAATATAAAAATGTATGACAATGGCATTTTAGTGGAAGTTCACCTGGAACTTCAGCCTGTTCAGGTGAAATTGAACATCATCAAAATGTGATCTAATCATTCTGAACATTGACCAGTTATCTTGTATCATCCTACTTTGAAGGGTTAGCGGTTAGGCTCTAGAGCAGGGGTATTCAATTCAACAGCAGAGGTACTGCAGGGAGTCCTCAAAAATATATATAAAAAGTGGGTTTTCTTTTCAATGTTTTTATGAATATTGCTTGGCAACAACAGACTGACACACCCACAATAAAAAATAGGTTCATATTTTCTTTCTAAAATGTCAACTTTATTTATAATTTCCTGTCATAGGTTTTGAATAAGCACCCGCAAATAGGCTACCAGTGTGGCAAGTGCTGTTGGCTGCTGGTAAGTTTTCTTGACTTGAACATACATTTTTGCCAGCAACACAACTTTTTTTTATCAGCTAAACAGCTGCTCTTAGCGTAAATGTGTTTGGAGTTACCTTTCTAGCTAATAGGCTACGTTAGAGTTGACACTCACTCTTCCAACTATAATGTGGGAGGTCCAAAAAATGAAAAACTATCTACCAAATTAATTCATTTTAAAATGTTCATTACTTCTCCTTGCCGTTATAATTCACCTGATGATAAGACGTGTTTTTTTTTTTTCACTAAGGATTGATGGGGGTTCCTGGGTCACCGGTTTGCCTGGGATGGCAAGAAAAGGTTTAAGACCTCTGGTCTAGAGTCTAAACGATCCTATCTGCCAATCAGGGTTGTGTATTTAAATATACTGTATATATATTTTAAATTATCAACACACCCACACGATCAGACTGAGAATTTCAATTGCAAGAGGAGGCTCATGGAAATAAATGACAAAAAACACATTTGGAGTTATTTTCATGAAACAAACACAGTGATTTATTAGACATGCAGTGATGATTAAAACATAACACAAAAAAGACTGCTTGTGTGCTTTAAAATTGACTTGATTGTTTTCCTTGTGATGTTTAACTGTGATTTTCTTGTTATTTATTTAGTCTTACCTTTTTTGCTTTTAAAGTATATCAAAGCGCTGTAAGGAACGTTGATATGTGCAACTCTGAAAGTGTGTCGACATCACTATTTGCTTTGGTTTTCCCTACTATGCAATGTTTTGAACTATACCATGATTTAAACTTAGTGAAGTGACAGTACAGTGGTGTCATATAAGACAAAGACACTTTGAGACAAAGTGTCATGTCAAAACATCGGAGTCCCGGGTTTCCCGAGTGGTGCAGTGGTCTAAGGCACTTTGAGACAAAGTGTCATGTCAAAACCTCTGAGTCCCGGGCTTCCCGAGTGGTGCAGTGGTCTAAGGCATTTTGAGACAAAGTGTCATGTCAAAACATCTGAGTCCCGGGTTTCCCGAGCGGTGCAGTGGTCTAAGGCACTGCATCGCAGTGTTTGAGGTGTAACTACAGTTCGATCCAGGGAGGCGCAGCTATTATCAAGCAAACAAATGCAGAACTACTGGAGTTGAACAACAAGATAGATTGAGCCAGACAAAGGCAAGTCACTCCTTTTAGGTTTGTCAATAGCATTTCTTCAAATATGAGAGTATCTTTGGACCTCCTTTGATTAAATGTATTTGTTGGTAAATATTGTTGGACTAAGCTCATGAGGCATTTATAAGTTAATTTCTTCATGAATTAACGGGTAAACATCATTCATTTATAAGTTAATTTCTTAATAACCCAATAACGGTCCTTCAGACACCACCACATTAGTTTTCTTTACTACTTCAGATTGCCCAATAAGGGTCTTTCGGACACGACCACATTAGTTTTCTTTACTACTTCAGATTGCCCAATAAGGGTCATTCAGACACGACCACATTAGTTTTCTTTACTACTTCAGATTGCCCAATAAGGGTCATTCAGACACCACCACATTAGTTTTCTTTACTACTTCAGATTGCCCAATAAGGGTCCTTCAGACACCACCACATTAGTTTCCGTTACTACTTCAGATTTGTGTTTGGGGGCAGGCGAGGTTAACACACTTACTGTATCAATTTAAATCACATTTCAGAAACTATGCAGCACAGAAGGCTGCTGGCACCTTAATTAAGGAGGACGTGCTCGTGGTAATGGCTGGAGCGGAATAGGAGGAATGGTATCAAATACATCAAATGCATGGTTTGATGCCATACCATTCGCTCAGTTCCAGACTATATTATGAGCCGTCCTCCCCTCAGCAGCCTCCACTGCTATGCTCCGACATTGAATTCAAGCCCCAGACTAGAAACTACTGGCCACCATTTTTATTTAATCTCCACAGATACTCCCAGGACTGCCCAGGCTACAACCAAAGAGGAAAACCACTGAGAATAAACACAGTTCAATTTGTAAACAAGCCTATAGCAACACAACTAGATTGGAATTTCCCTGAAACGTATTATATGTATATTGTTAACCATGATGCCAACTTCGTGGTTGGCTTCCCTGTTAATGGTTGGGTAGTGTGATTGATATTGGGGGGGTCGTGGTCTGGGTTGGCTGCAGAGATCTTCATCCTCAACCTGGCCATGACTGGCTGTCACGCCCTGACCTTAGAGGCGTTTTATTTCTCTATTTGGTTAGGTCAGGGTGTGATGTAGGGTGGGTATTCTATGTTCTATTCTATGTTTTGTATTTCTTTGTTTTGGCCGGGTATGGTTCTCAATCAGGGACAGCTGTCTATCGTTGTCTCTGATTGGGAACCATACTTAGGCAGCCATTTTTCCAACCTGTCTTTGTGGGTAGTTAACTTTGTTTGTGGCACTAGTGCCCTGTAAGCTTCACGGTTGTTTTCTCGTTTGTTGTTTTGCTGTCGCCATTTTTATAATAAAGGAAAATGTACGCTCACAACGCTGCACGTGGTCTATTTGGTCTTCCTCCTTCGACAGCCGTGACAATGGCTATGACTGAGATCCTTTACTATCTGAATATCCTTATAATTGTGAAGTTTAACATCCCTGAGGTGCCACTTGGAGAGTTGCTGGTGTCCTTTTTGCTATTCCTCTGGATTGCCGGTCCGGTGTTCCAGTACTATATCTCTGTGGAGATCTAGCTGGCGGTGGTCCCACCTCTGGTCTTCAGATCTAGGGTGTGGTGTTGTGGTTTAGCCTGGCTTGCAGTTAGGGTTGCTTCCGTGGTTGGTGGGATCTCCCCTAAACTTCTGTAGTATTGTTGTTCGCTGCCTCTCAGTTCTCAGAGCTCTGAATTGGCCCGAGACGGGGGAAGGGGAGAGGGAGGGGACATATAACACAAAGCGAAAAGCATTCCGAATAATTTTGTCTCTATAATTTTTACGACGTCTACGGCAGTAAACTACATCCCGTAACTATTTGTTTTCATCCTGAAAGATAATTAGCATTCTATGGACTACTTCATTAGTCTACCCCCCCCATCTCCATCTCCCTTCTAGTCACTAAAATCACAAATCCATATATCATCACAGAGGGATAAATAAACACCCACACACAGGTGTTCAGGCTGTTGATGGATTTGCCGAATAGACGTGATTCCTCTCCGTCAGAAAGATGTAAATTAAATGTGCCACACCTCACAGGAGAGACAGGTTCCCACAACACAGGTATGACACATTTTGGTCTTGTTGATATCATGATAGTAGGCTATATGTTGTAATATGAATAGTTTATTTGTTGTACATGACTTGTGATTTAGTACACCCTGTTGAAGAGAAACTCCTCTTGCGTACGTAGGCTGTTTTTTGTACAATACCTACTTGAGCTTGCTGTATGAGGCTACGTTTAGAATGTACCATTTTGTGCTGATAGCGGTTATATACAATCATTTGAATATTATTACATTACTATTGTTACAAACGGCTAAAGATGAACTATTCTCATGTGTGGATTGTGTCTAGTATACAAAACGGTATGTCTTTGCAACATATACAGTTTGTTTGTATTTGAAAAGTTGTAAGAATATTAATTGAAAGGAGGTGTCAAACAAAGGCAATATTTGTATATTTTGTCAAAATGTTGTACATTTCAGTTGAGAGCACAGAGAATGAGAAAGATCACACATCGAGGGATGCTGTTGGCTCTTAGCAACTTGAATCAGGGATACATGGGTCATCAGCCCAGTGAGAATGTATCTCAGTAAATAATCTCTAGTATGAGAAGACAGTGTTTACATGTGATTAACGTACATTACAAGTACGTGGCAATTGTGAAGATTTCCTGCCCAGCTAAAAATAATAATAATAATCATATCATCCACTTAAAAAGAGTAAACAGTAATTTTCCCTCTTCCCTCAAAACAGTTGCAAACAGAATAATAAGAAAATGAACTCCACCGAGATCAGTTCTGACCATCTCCAGCCAACCAACGGCACTCAATAGTTCAGCCTGTTGAATTGTCTGGGCTCCCCCAGCTTTACAGCTAGCGTTGTTGTCATGATGATAGACTTCACCTTCGGTGTGCCAGCCAATGGCTGGTCTCTCTGGCTCATCTCTAGCGGCGGGTGGAGTCTCATCGAGTCTGAAATCTTCACTTTGAATCTGGTCTCCATGGAGATGGCCAGCACTCTCTTCTTCATGTTGTCGATACTCAACATTTTCACACTGCGTAACCTGTCCTTGGAATTGGCTTTAAATTTCATGTATGGTGTGGTCTTTGCAGCCAGGCCTCTGTTCCAGTGCTGTATCTGTGTGGAGCGCTACCTGGCGGTGGTCCACCCTTTGGTCTTCCTGAAGTACAAACCCCTGAGATACAGGGTGGGGTGTTGTAGTGTAGTCTGGTTTTTAGTTCTGGTGTTCGGTGTAATAAACTACAAAATAATATCTGTATATAATAACTTGGGCATATTCCTCCCCGTACTGTCAGTGGACTTGTTCTGCAGTCTCTCCATCCTCAGAGTTCTTAAGAAGCCCGGCCCGGGAGATGGAGGGAAGGAGAAAGAGGGGGGAAACCTGCAGAAGAAGAGAGCTTTCAGGATCGTCTCCATCATGCTGGTGATGCTGCTGGTCAACTATGTACCAACGATCATCATGGCACCAATGGTGCATCTGTTTTCAGAGAAGGAAAACCTGTGTGAAATAGCGCCACCCCTTGTCTTCTTCTCCATTATGGGCAGTTCTGTCCAGGCCCTCCTCTTCCTCCGCAGGGCTGGGAAGTTGCCATGTCTCTGTGCAGGCAGGGGTAGCGGGGAGAACAACTAGGATTGTATAAAGGTAGACTTAGCATATTTGGCCAAATTCCACAGAATGACCCAATCGAGAGGCTTATCTTCTCAGCACTTGTTGTCACACAACTATCACATTGAGTGAAGCAAACGTGCATGCGTTCTGAGTGGGTACACACAAGTGCTGCCACTTACATCGTGCCAACTCTGTAATATCTGTGGTTCCCACTGCTGCTCATATCACTGAGTCTACTTAACGTAAACAGCAGGAAACAGATGTAACTTTAACAGTAGCATTTTTCTGGAGATAACTTCACATATAATCATGTTATTCCCCTGTAGTTATGTAATTCATTATGATTGTAGAACATTATAATAATCACTTGATTATATGTAGTGATACTGGTGTTTGATAAGATGGCTATACTTTATTAACTGGTTTTGTTATCATCGTTTTATAATTTTATGTTAAATGATTTGACAGTTTAAGTCTATACAATCTAAATGAATAATTTCCTTACTACATAATGTCTTTGTCATGTGTAGTCTCATTATTCATGGTTGAACTACTCATGTCATGCTGATGTTTGGTGTATGTTTGATAATGATTACATTAAATTGTGAGCTAGAGAAAGATCTAGAATCTGTCTCTTTTGTATTCCCTTTTTGGAGGATTTCTTCCTCAAGTTTCTTGTATGTTATTGTAGTAGTAATGTCAAGCACAGTATAATATAATAATACTGTGTTAGATATCACTGCCCTTTAGGCTACAGTATATGATTACTAACAATACTGAATGATGACACGTGTATTTCAGGGTTAATATTGTCACGTTCCTGACCTGTTTTCTTTTGTCTTGTATTTATTTAGTTGGTCAGGGCGTGAGTTGGGTGGGTTTGTCTATGTGTGATTTTCTATGTTGGGATGTTTGTGTCAGAACTGGACGGCTCTGATTCTCAATCAAAGGCAGCTGTCAATCGTTGTCCCTGATTGAGAATCATACTTAGGCAGCCTGGGTTTCACGTGTGTGTTGTGGGTGTTTGTATTTCGTGTCAGTGTTCGTGCCACACGGGACTGTTCTCGGTTGGATTTCTATTTGTTATTTTGTTTCGTGTAGTGTTCAGTTTATTTTTTCGTAATAAATCATGGACACTTTCCACTCTGCGTCTTGGTCCGATCCCTACACCTCTCCTTCTGTCAGCGAGGACAGCCGTTACAGAAACACCGTTACAGTGGGAATAAAGGGCAGCGACAGCAGCAGAGACAGACATAGGAATGGACATGGGAAGACGTCTTGGACGGCAAGGGTTGCTACACATGGGAGGAGATCCTGGCTGGAAAGGATCGCCTCCCATGGGAACAGCTGGAGGCAGCTCGGAGAGCAGAGGCAACCGGAGAGAGGAACCGGCGGTATGAAGGTACGCGGCTAGCACGGAAGCCCGAGAGTCAGACCCAAAAATGTCTTGGGGGGGGCACACGCGGAGTGTGGCAAAGCCGGGTAGGATACCTGAGCCAACTCCCCGTGCTTACCGTGGAGTGAGAGGGCGTTGTACTGGTCAGACACCGTGTTATGCGGTAAAGCGCACGGTGTCCCCAGTACGCGTGCTTAGTCCAGTGCGGGCTAGTCCACGTTGCAGCACTGGCCGGGCTAGGTTGGGCATCGAGCCGGGTGTCATGAAGCCGGCCCAACGCATCTGGCCTCCAGTGCGTCTCCTCGGGCCGGCGTACATGGCACCAGCCTTACAAATGGTGTCCCCGGTTGGCCAGCATAGCCCAGTGCGGGCTATTCCACCTCGCCGCACTGGACTGTTCTCGGCTACGGGGACCATTCAACCTGGTAAGGTTGGGCAGGCTTGTGCATCATCAGCGCGTGTCCTCCTTCACGGTCCGGTAATTCCGGTGCCACCTCCACTTACCAGTCCTCCAGTGGCAGCCCCCTGCACCAGGCTGTCTCTCCGTCTTCTCTCTCCAGTTGCTCCCACCTGTCCAGCGCTGTCAGAGCCTTCCTCCTCTCCAGCGCAGCCAGTGTCTGAGCTGCCTGCCTGCCCAGCGCTGTCTGAACTGTCTGCCTGCCCAGCGCTGTCTGAACTGTCTGCCTGCCCAGCACTGTCTGAACTGTCTGCCTGCCCAGCGCTGTCTGAACTGTCTGCCTGCCCAGCGCTGTCTGAACTGTCTGCCTGCCCAGCACTGTCTGAACTGTCTGCCTGCCCAGCGCTGTCTGAGCTGCCTGCCTGCCCAGCGCTGTCCGTCTGTCCCGAGCCGTCAGAGCTGCCCGTCTGTACTGAGTCTTCAAAGCCGCCCGTCTGTACTGAGCCTTCAAAGCCGCCCGTCTGTCCTGAGCCTTCAGAGCCGTCTGCCAGACAGGAGCCGCTAGAGCCGTCCGCTAGACAGGAGCCGCTAGAGCCTTCCGCCAGACAGGAGCAGCCAGAGCCTTCCGCCAGACAGGATCAGCCAGAGCCGTTCAGCCAGGACCAGCCAGAGCCGTCCAGCCAGGATCAGCCAGAGCCGTCCAGCCAGGACCAGCCAGAGCCGTCCAGCCAGGACCAGCCAGAGCCGTCCAGCCAGGACCAGCCAGAGCCGTCCAGCCAGGACCAGCCAGAGCCGTCCAGCCAGGACCAGCCAGAGCCATCCAGCTAGGATCCACCAGAGCCAGCCAGCCAGGATCCGTCCCTCAGTCCGGTGCTGCCCCTCAGTCCGGTGTTGCCCCTCATTCCGGTGTTGCCCCTCATTCCGGTGTTGCCCCTTAGTCCGGTGCTGCGCCTTAATCTAGTGGGGTTAATTTGGAGGAGGCTACGGAAGAGGGGATTGACTATGGTGGGGTGGAAACCACGACCAGCGCCAGAACCGCCACCGTGGACAGACGCCCACCCAGACCCTCCCCTAGAGTTTATGCTGGTGCGCCCGGAGTTCGCACCTTAAGGGGGGGGGTTATGTCACGTTACTGACCTGTTTTCTTTTGTCTTGTATTTATTTAGTTGGTCAGGGCGTGAGTTGGGTGGGTTTGTCTATGTGTGATTTTCTATGTTGGGATGTTTGTGTTCGGCCGGGTATGATTCTCAATCAGAGGCAGCTGTCAATCGTTGTCCCTGATTGAGAATCATACTTAGGCAGCCTGGGTTCGTGCCACACGGGACTGTTCTCGGTTGGATTTCTATTTGTTATTTTGTTTCGTGTAGTGTTCAGTTTATTTTTTCGTAATAAATCATGGACACTTTCCACTCTGCGTCTTGGTCCGATCCCTACACCTCTCCTTCTGTCAGCGAGGACAGCCGTTACAAATATAGCATGAATTATTAACTAGTACGCCTATTTACACACTTGTTTAAGTACTTCACTTGAATCTATTGCATGAGGATACTGTATCTTTACAAACACACTCACACACAGGAGTTTTTTTCTAGCAGTGATTTGCTTATCTGGCATCAATCTTTATTCAGTCAGAGAGATGCAAAATGTACACCTCTCACTCAAAGAAAATGGGAAAAGTTAGTTGAGGTGTGGCTTGATTGAACAATATTAAGCGTTAAACGTGCGGTTATTGGTTGAAATTGCGAGCCGTCTTTGTACTGCGGTGATTCGTTTTATGCGAAAATATTGCTATGATTTGACTGTTTTAATGAGGAAATCAGTGACTGGCTAAATTTGAAAGCTCTCGCATAGTAATATTGTGGGTTACTGAACAGCCAAATGGAAAAGGTTAGGTCTTCAGGTGTGTTTTGTTATACCTTCATACATATCATTCACAGCAGGTTGGTGGTGCCTTAACTGGGGAGAACGGACTCATAGTAACGGCTCCAGTGGAATAGGTGGAACGGTATCAAATACTTCAAACACATGGTTTCCATTGGCTCCGTTCCAGCCATTATTATGATCCGTCTTCCCCTCAGCATCCTCCTGTGACATCGTTACTATATTTGTCTGTACACAACGATCCTGAATTGCTGATTGGTTAAAACCGTATAAATGTATGCAACATGATGGTTTTATGAATGAATGTGTGAAGACAAAGATCAGCCTCAATATCTGTCTATATCAGTCTGGATGAGCCCCACAACTATTCCTGCTGTTATTCCTCTCTATTCAAAGTATTGTAGTAGTAGTACTAAGATTCACAGGTAGATGGCGCCTAATATCACACACCAAAACAGCAAGTTGTACCTCATCACTCAAAGTAAAAACAACTGAAAACTCCTGACTGTAGGCCTATATTGTCTAATTCCATTGGGTTTGGTACAGGACAAGCCCTTCGCAGATGCAGTCGGGGAGTGATGGCAGCCTTTTATTCACCGCACATTAGCCTAATAATATCAGCCTGACAGGTTGGCAGAAGGGAAAAATATATATTTGCATGGGATTGATTACACAGTGCTCTCTGCCGAGTAGGCCAAAATGCAGTGTGCTTTAGTCCTTTTGCCTAATGAGTAGTTCCTCCCTTTGCCTAATGGGTCAGTCCTGCCTTTGCCTAATGGGTAAGTCCTGCCTTTGTAACAGTATAACTTTAAACCGTCCCCTCGCCCCGACACGGGCGCGAACCAGGGAACCTCTGCACACATCAACAACTGACACCCACGAAGCGTCGTTACCCATCGCTCCACAAAAGCCACGGCCCTTGCAGAGCAAGGGGCAACACTACATCTAGGTTTCAGAGCAAGTGACGTAACTGATTGAAACGCTACTAGCGTGTACCCGCTAACTAGCTAGCCATTTCACATCCATTACACCTTTGCCTAATGGGTCAGTCCTCCCTTTGTCTAATGGGTCAGTCCTCACTTTGCCTAAAGGGTCAGTCCTGCCTTTGCCTAATGGGTCAATCCTCCTTTTGTCTAATGGGTCAGTCCTCACTTTGCCTAAAGGGTCAGTCCTGCCTTTGCCTAATGGGTCAGTCCTGCCTTTGCCTAAAGGGTCAGTCCTCCCTTTGCCTAATGGGTCAATCCGCCCTTTGTCTAATGGGTCAGTCCTCACTTTGCCTAATGGGTCAGTCCTCCCTTTGTCTAATGGGTCAGTCCTGCCTTTGCCTAAAGGGTCAGTCCTCCCTTTGTCTAATGGGTCAGTCCTCACTTTGCCTAATGGGTCAGTCCTCCCTTTGCCTAATGGGTCAGTCCTCCCTTTGCCTAATAGTCAGTCCTCTCTTTGCCTAATGAGTCAGTCCTCTCTTTGCCTAATGAGTCAGTCCTCTCTTTGCCTAATGAGTCAGTCCTCTCTTTGCCTAATGAGTCAGTCCTCTCTTTGCCTAATGAGTCAGTCCTCTCTTTGCCTAATGAGTCAGTCCACTCTTTTGCCTAATGAGTCAGTCCTCCCGGGAAGCCATGAACAAACACACACCATTCTCTAAATGACTTCACGTTTTGTTATTAAGTTCATGCAGTTTTATGCTCCCAAATGACTTCATATATTTGTCAGTAAGTTCATGCAGTTTTATCTTGTCAAAAAAATAGAAAGTTGCGTGATGTTTCCACTTACCTGTGCTCTTGTCGATCAACACAAACGTTTTTTAAGTGCATATTTGGGTTATTCAGGTCTAGTTAGATTCAGCACCTTCTAGCTATTGTCATAATGTCATAGCAGCTTAAAAACAGGTGACAGCGTAAGAGAACACACCCATGGGACATGCTGTAGGCCTACTTGCTGTGTCAACCAGGTTTCTTACGTAGACAATGTGTATGAATAAAACCACAAATGTTGCCGTATTCCACATTAAAACAAATCCAGCCTACTTTCAAATAACACACTTGAAATTGTCAGTCAATGTCAGTTGATCTGCTGCACCACATTCACGCACAACGCACGTCATTCACGTCATTCACGTCACTCACGTCACTCACATCACTCACATCACTCACGTCACTCACGTCACTCACATCACTCACATCACTCACAGCTGCTGAACTAACAATCCTCTCCTTCTAACTGTGTCTGTATGGTGTCTGTATGGTGTCTGTATGGTGTCTGTATGGTGTCTGTATGGTGTCTGTATGGTGTCTGTATGGTGTCTGTGTGGTGTCTGTATGGTGTCTGTATGGTGTCTGTGTGGTGTCTGTATGGTGTCTGTGTGGTGTCTGTATGGTGTCTGTATGGTGTCTGTGTGGTGTCTGTATGGTGTCTGTATGGTGTATGTATGGTGTCTGTATGGTGTCTGTGTGGTGTCTGTGTGGTGTCTGTATGGTGTCTGTGTGGCTACTAGAATTCTTCAAAGACTTACAAATCATTAACTCTTTATTTACACATTCAAGGAATAGTTTACAGTTACAGCACTTAGACTTTATGTTTAATAGCATAACCTTGAGGCGGATCTTGAAGGGGACTTGAATAGGAGAACCAGTAAGATCTGTCTACCTACATGTACGTATTACCTCAATTACCTTGACTAACCTGTGCCCCCGCACATTGACTCTGAACCGGTACCCCCTGTATATAGCCCCTCTATTGTTATTTACTAATGCTCTTTAATGATTTGCTTTTCTTATCTCTTACTTTTTGGGGGGTATTTTCTTAAAACTGCATTGTTGGTTAAGGGCTCATAAGTAAGCATTTCACTGTAAGGTCTCCTGTTGTATTCCACCCATGTGACAAATACAATTTGATTTGATTACATTTTTTAAGCTCTGTATACTTTTCCTCCAAGACAGGACACCTTTGCAGTTGAATGTGCTCGGAACCACAAAAGCCTTACCTCTCGTGATAACATTTAACAGGTGTGGCCTGTGTCTCGCGTGCCTAATGATATGTTATTAGACCTACACCGCTCGCCACTCTCTCACTCAAGAGTAAACACATGTAATACGGTTGTGTGCGTCAAAGGGCCTCCATCTCTGGGGAAATGCTACCTCAGTTATGGGAGTTTAGGCGAGAGAGTAAAGAGAGGTACTGCTTGAACATTGCCATGAGTTAATCCTTACAAATCCTTTAAAGGATGTCAGACAGGTGTGGAAAAAGAGAGAGAGAGAGGCAGAGAGAGAGAGAGAGGCAGAGAGAGAGAGGCAGAGAGAGAGAAAGGCAGAGAGAGAGGCAGAGAGAGAGAGAGAGAGAGAGAGAGAGAGAGAGAGAGAGAGAGAGAGAGAGAGCGAGAGAGAGAGAGAGGCAGAGAGAGAGAGCGAGGCAGAGAGAGAGAGCGAGGCAGAGAGAGAGAGAGAGGCAGAGAGAGAGAGAGAGGCAGAGAGAGAGAGGCAGAGAGAGAGAGAGGCAGAGAGAGAGAGGCAGAGAGAGAGAGAGCAAGAGAGAGAGAGGCAGAGAGAGGGAGCAAGAGAGGGAGAGAGAGAGAGAGAGGGAGAATTACATGCATACCTGAACCTGGTTGGCACACCTGTCTGGCTGGTTGGATTGGCTGAGGGAGGGAGGGAGGAACCAACTGTAAAGTCTGCAGTTACTCCATCATGATGACAACAACCTCAGTCTAACTCTGGATACCTGTTGAGAGCAGTGAGGAAAAGACAGAAAGTGAGAAAAGGGAAAAAGTGTGTAACAAGGAACATCTATAGAGAGATAGAGGAGGGAAAGACTGACAGAAGACAGAACACTGGACATTATCCACTTGGAAGTCTCAAGGACCACAGAACAGGTACTAGGTCCATCTCAAAATGATAAAGTCCTAGCTAATAAGCAAGTGTTTTGCATATATTTTCATGTGGGCCAGTGCATTGTGTGTGTGTGTTTCTCCAATACTAGCCTATTGTACACCTGTCACATGATGGATCACGAGTGGGTTTGCCAGTGGTGCTTAGTTTGCAGAATTGCTACACTTCATCAGACTTGGTATGATAATATTATATTGGAGCTAGCTCATTTCCATTCTCTAAATATACACCAGGAGGAGCCATGTGAATCTGTGAAGAAAGCCTAAGCATATGTAAATGTGTGGAAAGTCTCAGGTGGAGACCCGAACTAAGTCCTGAAAAATGTAGAAGTACTGAGACTAGAAAGGCTTAGCTACTTTGCATGTGTCTCCTACAATATCTAACTACATCAGGCCTCAACATAGATGTCACTTAAATATCTAGCTAACAATAGCTAGCAGTAGAGTAGACTCAAAAACACGGACTATTTCCCTAGTACTATTCCACAGTAGGCCTAGCTCCTTCTAGCCAGCTAGCTACTTCTCCCGTAGGTAGCTAACTACAGTATATAGGCAGGGCTCCGAAATGAAGCGTGTCCTGTTGTCCCGGTGATGATAAAATGTCTGGAATGTCTGGGAAGATTCTAACAGACTCTGGGACAGTTCTGGGAGGATAGATCCAAATTCATACAACTACTGTACATACAAAACGTGTCATAATAATACGCTGTTAAAGCTGATGCAAGAGATTAGAACGTTTAGCTTAAAATGTTGATAAGCTGTTACTTCTGCACAGTTTAAGCGCAGCGATGCGCACTCAGCAGGAAGTTATGTGCCAATGTTCCCAAATGCAGTTCATGGGAACACACCGTTCTAAAGAGCTACATTCAGGCTACACAAAATAGATGTACATAAGCTAGTGTTCCACTGTTGACCTTTTTACAGGCCATTTTTTAATTTGAATTTCTGTCTCAGCCCCATTTATCTATTTCAGTAGTAGGCTACTCTTATTAGCAAATTAAATTACTGTGAATGACCTAGGTTCTCGAGTAGTCCCATGTTGGCATATCAAACGTTAAACAAAATATGTAGACTATTTTAATTTGGGATGGTTCATCTTAATTTTGGGGCATTTTAAATTGCACTTCGGAATGATTCTGGGATGGTGATAAAAACGGTTAGTCTCATTGGCCAGAAAAGTGAAGTCAACCGATTTACTCCAGTACTGACTGTCTAATTATAATAGGCTAGTAGTGATTGATTACTAGTAGAATAACACTGTCTTGATATACTGGACTCTTGATGGATCTCCTCTCTCTCTTTACATTTCAATCTTGCAGCCTGCAGCCACACACTAATAGATTTTTATACTCCCGTTGGAAATATGATTATTTTAGAGCAATGTGACTTCTATATGTGACAATGTCACAATATTGTTTTCTGAAGAAAAAAATGTCCGTCTTAACCATTCGCTGTCAATCACTTCTTTAGTACAGATTAAATAATTTGGTGTGATAAACCTATAACAAAGGGAGAAATGCAGAGAACAAGGTAAATACATCTTAGCTGTTGTAGACTATTTAGATTGTCATTAAGGAGAGACTTCTATTGGAAATATATGTCAAATCCACTCTTGCTGCGAAAAAAAAGGACTTCCGACTTCAGTGCTTTCAAATGAGTTCCGACATTGAGCGCAGGCTCCTGTGGTCGGATAAAAGCAAATAATAATAAATAAAAAATAACATAATTTTTATTTTAAAAGATTTGCCTCTTGGGCCCCCTATAGTCTCAGTCCCAGCTCCTGACTCACAATTGATCAGTCACATTCATTTATTATGCAGTTGAATGTTAATAATCAGTTACCCAATCAAGGCAGGGCCAGCCCCATACCTCTTCCCCCCCCCCCATCTGATGATTAGCAGAGCAGCAGCAGGCAGCAGCAGGCTGTCCACACTCATTGAGAGCGGGCTCCTGAGTCTTCCTGTGGTTGGCGGTTGCGGTAAAAAATATTAAATATATACCACATACAGTATACTGTACATGTAATATATAATCCTTAAACTCAACTCTGGATCTCAAAGCCAGTTCCACTGCATTTGTTCATTGTTCCCATCTAATCAGGGACTGATTGTGGCTGGATCCGGCGCCGACAGAGATGGCCGCTTCGCGTTCTTAGGAAACTATGCAGTATTTCATTTTTTTATATACAGTGGGGCAAAAAAGTATTTAGTCAGCCACCAATTGTGCAAGTTCTCCCACTTAAAAAGATGAGAGAGGCCTGTAATGTTCATCATAGGTACACTTCAACTATGACAGACAAAATGAGAAGAAAAAAATCCAGAAAATCACATTGTAGGATTGTTAATGAATTTATTTGCAAATTATGGTGGAAAATAAGTATTTGGTCACCTACAAACAAGCAAGATTTCTGGCTCTCACAGACCTGTAACTTCTTCATTAAGAGGCTCCTCTGTCCTCCACTCGTTACATGTATTAATGGCACCTGTTTGAACTTGTTATCAGTAAAAAACACCTGTCCACAACCTCAAACAGTCACACTCCAAACTCCACTATGGCCAAGACCAAAGAGCTGTCAATGGACACCAGAAACAAAATTGTAGACCTGCACCAGGCTGGGAACACTGAATCTGCAATAGGTAAGCAGCTTGGTTGGAAGAAATCAACTGTGGGAGCAATTATTAGGAAATGGAAGACATACAAGACCACTGATAATCTCCCTCGATCTGGGGCTCCACGCAAGATCTCACCCCGTGGGGTCAAAATGATCACAAGAACGGTGAGCAAAAATCCCAGAACGGGGGGACCTAGTGAATGACCTGCAGAGAGCTGGGACCAAAGTAACAAAGCCTACCATCAGTAACACACTACGCCGCCAGGGACTCAAATCCTGCAGTGCCAGACGTGTCCCCCTGCTTAAGCCAGGACATGTCCAGGCCCGTCTGAAGTTTGCTAGAGAGCATTTGGATGATCCAGAAGAAGATTGGGAGAATGTCATATGGTCAGATGAAACCAAAATAGAACTTCTTGGTAAAAACTCAACTCGTCGTGTTTGGAGGACAAAGAATGCTGAGTTGCATCCAAAGAACACCATACCTACTGTGAAGCATGGGGGTGGAAACATCATGCTTTGGGGCTGTTTTTCTGCAAAGGGACCAGAACGACTGATCCGTGTAAAGGAAAGAATGAATTGGGGCATTGTATCGTGAGATTTTGAGTGAAAACCTCCTTCATCAGAAAGGGCATTGAAGATGAAACGTGGCTGGGTCTTTCAGCATGACAATGATCCCAAACACACCGCCCGGGCAACGAAGGAGTGGCTTCGTAAGAAGCATTTCAAGGTCCTGGAGTGGCCTAGCCAGTCTTCAGATCTCAACCCCATAAAAAATCTTTGGAGGGAGTTGAAAGTCCGTGTTGCCCAGCAACAGCCCCAAAACATCACTGCTCTAGAGGAGATCTGCATGGAGGAATTGGCCAAAATACAAGCAACAGTGTGTGAAAAGCTGGTGAAGACTTACAGAAAACGTTTGACCTCTGTCATTGCCAACAAAGGGTATATAACAAAGTATTGAGATAAAATTTTGTTATTGACCAAATACTTATTTTCCACCATAATTTGCAAATAAATTCATAAAAAATCCTACAATGTGATTTTCTGCATTTTTCTTCCTCATTTTGTTTGTCATTGTTGAAGTGTACCTATGATGAAAATTACAGACCTCTCTCATCTTTTTAAGTGGGAGAACTTGCACAATTGGTGGCTGACTAAATACCTTTTTGCCCCACTGTATTATTTCTTACACTGTTACCCCAGGAAATACATACAGCCGGGAGGAAGTATTGGATATAAGAGCAACGTCAACTTACCAACATTACGACCAGGAATACCACTTTCCCGAAGCGGATCCTCTGTTTGGTCCACAACCCAGGACAATGGGCCACAGAAGGGGCAGACGGAGCGGTCTTCTGGTCAGGCTCCGTAGACAGGAACATCGCCCACCACTCCCGAGCATACTACTCGCCAATGTCCAGTCTCTTGACAACAAGGTAGACGAAATCCGAGCAAGGGTTGCCTTCCAGAGAGACATCAGTGATTGTAACATTCTCTGTTTCACGGAAACATGGCTCACTCGGGATACGTTATCAGAGTCGGTACAGCCACCTGGTTTCTTCATGCAGCACGCAGACAGAAACAAATATCTCTCTGCTAAGAAGAAGGGCGGGGTGTATGCCTTATGATTAACGAGTCGTGGTGCGATCATAACAACATACAAGATTTCAAGTCCTTTTGTTCACCTGACCAAGAATTCCTTACAATCAAATGCCAACCGCATTATCTACCAAGAGAATTCTCTTCGATTATAATCACAGTCGTGTATATCCCCCCCAAGCAGACACCTCGACGGCCCTGAAAGAACTTCATTGGACTCTATGTAAACTGGAAACCACATATCCTGAGGTTGCATTTATTGTAGCTGGGGATTTTAACACGGCTAATCTGAAAACAAGGCACCCTAAATTTTATCAGCATATTGAATGCGCAACCAGGGCAGGATCATTGTTACTCTAACTTCCGCGACGCAAACAAAGCTCTCCCTCGCCCTCCTTTCGGAAAATCTGACCACGACTCCATTTTGTTGCTCCCAGCCTATAGACAGAAACTAAAACAGGAAACGCCCGTGCTCAGGTCTGTTCAATGTGTGGGCATAGGCAATTGGAGGATGCATTTTGTGCATATTCTGTAATGATATTCAATAGGCTACATCTGTCTGTACAAATGTTGAGAAATGACGACGTAATTTAAATTTGTATTGCTCTCAGGCACCTTAAACATGTGCGCTTCCCCATGAGCTCTGTGTGTGTGTGTGTGTGTGTGTGTGTGTGTGTGCGTGCGTGCGTGCGTGCGTGCGTGCGTGCGTGCGTGCGTGCGTGCGTGCGTGCATAAGGATATTGTACATGTGGCCACCCTAGTATGGCTACTGACCTCAACCATAAACAAATGAAAGATAATTATAAGTACTAAGACCATGGCATATCCTGGGTGGTCATGACTTAGGCTGGGTGGTCATGACATAGGCTGGGTGGTCATGACATAGCCTGGGCGGTGGTGACATAAGCTGGGTGGTCAGGACATAGCCTGGGTGGATTTGACATAGCATGTGTGGTAATGACATAGTCTAGGTAGTGATTTGTGAAAGTAACATTGTGTGAGCCCCAAATAGCAGTTTAGGTTGCAGAGTGCAAACGAGTAAGTGAGAATTACTAGCAGTCTTATTTGGTGTTTTAAACATATTTCCTAATTATATGTTTAAAGATGTTTCCTGTCAGGCAGAGCCTGTGGCCTAACAACAGCCTGAAAGCCTTTTGGTCCTTGTTTTCTCCAACCAGACCAGGTTGTTTTTACCATATTGCAATAGGCTACAGTATCAGCGCTGGTTGAGATCGCCTCTGTGCTGCCGGTTCTACTTCATTCCACCCCCTGTCTGATCTGACAGATGCAGGCCTACTGTGTGTAACTAGGGTAAACATCATTCAGAGTGCACAGACCACATTCTTTTACATTATCTCATAGGCAGCCATGCTTGACTGAGACAAATGTTCCTCTGTGGAGGACACAGTGTGTGTGTGTGTGTGTGAGATGTAATACAGTGCTGACAGACATTACCTAAACGGACATTTACACACACTCTCAATCCACCTAATACCTGGGAGCTCCTGTCCCCTAGCTGCAGAGATCCAGATACGTAAGTAGCCCTACCAGCCAGCCCTAACATCTCACCAGCCCCAGCCCCCCTCTGGGCTGGGTAGATTCCTCTCAACAAACTTTTTAATGACACATTTACATTTAAGTCATTTAGCAGACGCTCTTATCCAGAGCGACTTACAAATTGGAAAGTTCATACATATTCATCCTGGTCCCCCCGTGGGGAATGAACCCACAACCCTGGCGTTGCAAGCGCCATGCTCTACCAACTGAGCCACACGGGACCGGGACACCTAATTATTGTCTTCTGTTGCCCCCTAGCTGCAGAGCTCCAGACCAGTAGCCCTACCATCTCCCCAGCAGAGGTCCAGACCACTAGCCCTACCGTCTCCCCAGCAGAGGTCCAGACCACTAGCCCTACCGTCTCCCCAGCAGAGGTCCAGACCAGTAGCCCTACCGTCTCCCCAGCAGAGGTCCAGACCACTAGCCCTACCGTCTCCCCAGCAGAGGTCCAGACCAGTAGCCCTACCAGCCAGCCCTACCGTCTCCCCAGCAGAGGTCCAGACCACTAGCTCTACCATTTTCCCCAGCATGGCTCTCTCCGGGCCGGGTGGCTTCCTCTCTGAGGATCAGTTCATCTGTTCTATCTGCCTGGATGTGTTCACCAACCCAGTCTCCACACCCTGTGGTCACAGCTACTGTCTGGACTGCATCTCCACCTACTGGGATGGTTTGTATTGTGGCTTTGTATATACTGTACACTACCTGAAATATACATGTTTACATAGGCCTATATACTGTACACTACCTGAAATATACATGTTTACATAGGCCTATATACTGTACACTACCTGAAATATACATGTTTACATAGGCCTATATACTGTACACTACCTGAAATATACATGTTTACATAGGCCTATATACTGTAGACTACCTGAAATATACATGTTTACATAGGCCTATATACTGTACACTACCTGAAATATACATGTTTACATAGGCCTATATACTGTAGACTACCTGAAATATACATGTTTACATAGGCCTATATACTGTACACTACCTGAAATATACATGTTTACATAGGCCTATATACTGTAGACTACCTGAAATATACATGTTTACATAGGCCTATATACTGTAGACTACCTGAAATATACATGTTTACATAGGCCTATATACTGTACACTACCTGAAATATACATGTTTACATAGGCCTATATACTGTAGACTACCTGAAATATACATGTTTACATAGGCCTATATACTGTAGACTACCTGAAATATACATGTTTACATAGGCCTATATACTGTAGACTACCTGAAATATACATGTTTACATAGGCCTATATACTGTACACTACCTGAAATATACATGTTTACATAGGCCTATATACTGTACACTACCTGAAATATACATGTTTACATAGGCCTATATACTGTACACTACCTGAAATATACATGTTTACATAGGCCTATATACTGTAGACTACCTGAAATATACATGTTTACATAGGCCTATATACTGTAGACTACCTGAAATATAAATCTACATAGGCCTATATACTGTAGACTACCTGAAATATACATGTTTACATAGGCCTATATACTGTAGACTACCTGAAATATAAATGTTTACATAGGCCTATATACTGTAGACTACCTGAAATATAAATCTACATAGGCCTATATACTGTAGACTACCTGAAATATACATGTTTACATAGGCCTATATACTGTATACTACCTGAAATATAAATGTACATTTGTTTGTATGTGTACATGGGCCCAATACATACAACAACTTACATCCATGCGACCTTATTGGTTGTTTTCTATTAGTAGGCCTATTTCATCACATCCCCATTCAGAGATCAATTGTGTTCCGCCATGTGAATTAATGAAATGAAGTGTAACTTGTTGTTGAAGGAGGAGGAGGGAAGACGTGTGTGTGCCCGCTGTGTAAGGAGAGCTTCAGGAAGAGGCCGGACCTTCACATCAACCGCACCCTGAAGGAGATCACCGAGCAGTTTAAGAAGATGGCGGACGGATTGGACTGGGGGGCCATGGTGATTGAAGGAGGGATTGAGAGTCAAGGTTGGGGTGGCGGTGGAAATGAGGGGGTGTCATACGGGGTTGAGCGTCCTCCGGTCCCTCCAAAACCCCCAGGGATGGGTGTGATGCCTGGGGATTTGTTGTTGGAGATGAAGACCAGGTTACAACGACCTTTGAAATCCAGAACCCCTCCGCCCGTCCTCCACCCCCACCCCCCCTCACCCATCTCCTCCAACACCACCGCCCTCTCGCCCCCCGCCCCTCTTGTTGTCCCACGCAGATACACCCTGAGCGGGCCTGCTGATTCCTCTGCCGACGCGCCTCTCTGTCCCGAACACCAGAGGGGGCTGGAGTTCTTCTGCCGGACGGACCAGACGTGTGGGTGTGCCGTGTGCATGGAGGGAGAGCACCATGGACACCAGGTTATACCAGCCAAGAGAGAGTGGCTCATTAAGAAGGTAGGGAGAGGGACAGCGGTGGAGGAGCACGTGTGTGAACTAATTCTGATGGAGATGTAGGATACTTCAATTGCAATGCTACTACTGTAGATTTGATTACATTCATGAAGTGAAATGAAAACATACTGTATTAACCAAAGCTATATAGTCAGTTTAATCATCTCTACACAAAAGAGCCTGGGTGTTTGAAACATTTTTCAAATTGTATTAATCACATGCTTCGAGGTAGAGGTAGATATGTACATACTAGGTATAAGGAATAAGTACATTGCAGTATGTTGACTCTGGTCTGTTTCTGTATGCAGTCTCAGTTGGAAATCACAGAGGCGGAGCTGAGGGACATGATCACACAGAGAGAAAAGAAGGTGGAGGACATCAGGACATCACTGGAGGACATACAGGTGGGTGTCTGGAACACACACACACACAGACACACACACACACACACACACAGTACACACACACACAGTACACACAAACAGAACACACATGCAGTCACAGTACACACACACACAGTACACACACACAGACACAGTACACAGTACACAGTACACTGAACACAGTACACAGAACACACACACAGACACAGTACACACATACAAAACACACGTACAGGCACAGTACACACACGCAGAACACACACACAGTCACAGTACACACACACACAGTACACACACAGAGACACAGTACACAGTACACACATACAGTATACACACACAGACACAGAACACACACACATACACAGAACACACACACAGTCACAGTACACTGTACACAGAACATATACACACAGAACACACAAACAGTCACAGTACACACATACAGAACACACATACAGACACAGTGCACACACACAGACTTTGAACACAGACACAGCACACTGTACACAGAACACATACACACACAGAACACACAAACAGGCACAGTACACACATACAGAACACACACACACACACAGACACAGAACACACACACAGCCACAGTACACACACAGAGAACACAGACACAGTACACACACACAGAACACACACACACAGACAGAGTACACACACACACAGAGCGTACTGTGCATTTAATTATCTCTCCCTCCCTCTCTTCCTCCCTCCCCTCTTTGTCTTTCCTCCCTCTCTCCCTGCCCCTCATCATCCCTCTCTCTCTCCCTCTCTCCCTCTCTCCCTCTCTCCCCAGGCGTGTGCGGAGCATGAGACAGCGGGCAGCATGCATGTGTTTTCTGCCCTGGTGAGCTCTGTGGAGAGGAGCCAGGCAGAGCTGCTGGAGGTGATAGAGATGTCACAGCGGGCTGCACAGCACCGAGGACAGACCCTCATCAGAGACCTAGAGCAGGTCTCTTTTTATTCATTCATTTTATTTTAGTGAATTTGTTTATTTCAGAGAGAATGGTTTATTTCATCAAGAGGACAAAAATATCAATAGCAGCGAAGGCGAAGTTATTTTATACAATGTACAATCTAAGAACTAGACATCGACACAATATTATTCAAACTTAAATCTCACGAAATGTGATGCATTGTACTAGATTTGGCTAAACAGCTCATTTACATCTTTTGTAGGTGATTAATAAATAAATTCATGCTGCTGTCTTTTTTTGCTACTGATATTGGTGATCGTTGTCTTTGTGACTGTGTTGCTGCAATGGTTGACAAACCAATTTCCCTCTGGGATTATTAATAATAAAGTATTTATTCTCTTTTCTTTCCTATCATAGGAGATCTCTGAGCTGAGGAAGAGAAGCGCCACCCTCACCCAGCTAGCCCAGTCTGACGACTACGTACTTTTCTTTAAGGTTAGAGACTCTTTCTGTTCATCACATCTTTTTTCTTTATTGATCCTTTTCAACAATTTCTACCTTCTTTTAAACCGTTTTTTTCCTTCAGTTATCGTAGTTACAAGGTAAGAGGTACTTTTCCTTTCATCCTCTTCATTTAAAATGATCTTGCTACTTGTTTTTTCTAATTAATGTATTCCTCCATTCTCTTTATTCCTCTTCTCAGACATTCTCCACCCCGCCTCAGACCAGGGATTGGTCGGATGCTGTTGTGACCTCTGACCTCACCTCAGGGGCGGTGCTTCTTACTGTCAATCAAATGGTGGAGCGGTTTCAGGAGGAGCTCAAGAGACTGCCGGAGATCTGTGAGTTATGGCTGACCGTTGTAGAACTCCTATACATTCTATCTATGAGTACTATCAGTTTCCCAGTGGCCAAAACTGGTTGAAATTACATCAAGATTTCACCACTTTTGCTCGCTGGGTTGTTGCACGTGACACACAGAGAATATCACCAATACTGTAGTGTTGAGACGGTCCAACTTTACTTCATGAACACGACTAGACTACAATACTGTAGTGTTGAGACGGTCTAACTTTACTTTATGAGCACTACTAGGCTACAATACTGTAGTGTTGAGACGGTCTAACTTTACTTTATGAGCACTACTAGGCTACAATACTGTAGTGTTGAGACGGTCTAACTTTACTTCATGAGCACTACTAGACTACAATACTGTAGTGTTGAGATAGTCTAACTTTACTTTATGAGCACTACTAGGCTACAATACTGTAGTGTTGAGACGGTCTAACTTTACTTCAAGAACACTACTACAATACTGTAGTGTTGAGACGGTCTAACTTTACTTCATGAACACGACTACACTACAATAATGTAGTGTTGAGACGGTCTAACTTTACTTCATGAACACTACTAGGCTACAATACTGTGACTGTCTAACTTTACTTTACGAACACGACTAGACTACAATACTGTAGTGTTATGACGGTCTAACTTTACGAACACACCTAGGCTACAATACTGTAGTGTTGAGACGGTCTAACTTTACTTTTAAATTTTTAGTCATTTAGCAGACGCTCTTATCCAGAGCGACTTACAGTAGAGTGCATACATTTTTATTACATTTTTACATACTGAGACAAGGATATCCCTACCGGCCAAACCCTCCCTAACCCGGACGACGCTATGCCAATTGTGCGTCGCCCCACGGACGCGGCCGGCTGCGACAGAGCCTGGGCGCGAACCCAGCCCAGCCTGGGCGCGAACCCAGAGACTCTGGTGGCGCAGCTAGCACTGCGATGCAGTACCCTAGACCACTGCGCCACTGCGCCACTTCATGAGCACTACTAGGCTACAATACTGTAGTGTTGTGACTGTCTAACTTTACTTTATGAACACTACTACAATACTGTAGTGTTGAGACGGTCTAACTTTATTTTATGAACACGACTAGGCTACAATACTGTAGTGTTGTGACTGGCTAACTTTACTTTAAGAACACTACTACAATACTGTAGTGTTATGACGGTCTATTTTTACTTTATGAACACTACTAGGCTACAATACTGTGACTGTCTAACTTTACTTTACGAACACGACTAGACTACAATACTGTAGTGTTGTGACGGTCTGATTTTACTTTATGAGCACCACTAGGCTACAATACTGTTGTGTTGAGACGGTCTAACTTTACTTCATGAGCACTACTAGGCTACAATACTGTTGTGTTGAGACGGTCTAACTTTACTTCATGAGCACTACTAGGCTACAATACTGTTGTGTTGAGACGGTCTAATTTTACTTTATGAGCACTACTACAATACTGTAGTGTTATGACGGTCTAACTTTACTTTATGAACACTACTAGGCTACAATACAATATGTAGAGGATGATGTAGACCATCGATTCTCAACTGGTTGGTCATGACCCAAATTTTGGTCGCGGTTTTGAATGGGTTGTGTGTGTCAGTAAAATAAATAAAAAATGTAATAAAAAAATACTCCAGTCTGAACTTAAACAATTTAAACCAGGTAGAAAGTGTGAATAAATGATAATGAACTTACATTTTTTTTAATACTTTAATCTCCGAACAATTAGTCTTCAATCACAGTATTTTCAATATAAAGCTATTAGCAGCAATATTTTGGTGGATTTTGTTGTCTCAAACCAGTGAGTTTCTTAACAATCTTCATCAAGAACATGGGCAAAATGTATTTATTGACAATGAAAGAGGTGGGAATGTTGTTCCCTTGTCATATAATTGCTATATTTAAAATCAATACAGCATTAAAAATAGTTTTTCAGATTATATTTTGCCGATTATGTTTCCCAATGCAAATATTATGTTGTGACTGAGACAACCTGGTTAATTTTGGGTCCCAAGGCAAAACCAGTTGAGAACCTATAGACCCATACACTGCATTGTCTTTTGTTGACCAGGTCTGCGTCCTCAACCTCAAACAGACCAATCCGTGGGGAGATATATTCCAAGTAAGGTTTACACGCTCAAATTACCACCCCATCTGTATCTTTTTATTTTAATGATGATCTAATATGTGTCTGATATTGATTAATGCATTCTCTTATGTTTGGCCAGGGTTGCGTCCTCAACCTCAACCAAACCAATCTGTGGGAAGATGTAGTCCAAGTATGATTTTCATTCATGCCTGTGTCACACTCAAAGTCCCAGCTCCTCCCATTCTGTGTGTCTAATAATCTATACGGTATTGACTTGATGTATTCTCTTATGTTTGGCCAGGTTTGCTTTCTCAACCAAACCATGCTGTAGGAAGAAATAGTCCAAGTAAGTCCAAGATAACATTCATGTCTCTGTCACACTCACAGACCCAACATACTGTATGTATCATGTTTTGTCTTTGATCATCTTGTCTTGTCCCTGTGCTTCCCTCTGCTGGTCTTATTAGGTTCTTTCCCTCTTTCTCTCTCTCTCTCTCCTCCTCCCTCTCTCCCTCTCCCGCTCTCTCTCTCTATCGTTCCGTTCCTGCTCCCAGCTGTTTCTCATTCTCCTAACGACCTCATTTACTCTTTCACACCTGTCCCCTATTTTGCCCTCTGATTAGAGTCCCTATTTCTCCCTCTGTTTTCCGCTTCTGTCCTTGTCGGATTCTTGTTTGATGTTTGCTGTTCCTGTGTCCTTGTTCCGCCCTGTCGTGTTTTTGCCTTCTTCAGATGCTGCGTGTGAGCAGGTGTCTATGTCAGCTACGGCCTGTGCCTTCCTGAAGCGACCTGCAGTCTGTGGTCGCGTCTCCTGTCGTTCCTCTCTACTGACGAGAGGATTTCAGTTTCCTGTTTTGGATTTACCTTTGATATATCCAGGAGAATCATTGTTTGTTTGATACTGGAATAAAGACTCTGTTTCTATTACGTCGCTTTTGGGTCCTCATTCACCTGCATAACAGAAGAATCCGACCAAGAATGGACCCAGCGACTACGGATTCTCGCAACACTGCCGTCGAGATCCAGGGAGCAATGCTCGGCAGACACGAGCAGGAATTGTCTGCTGCTCGTCATGCCGTTGAGACCCTGTCCGCTCAGGTCTCCGATCTCTCAGGACAGTTTCAGAGTCTTCGTCTCGTGCCACCAGCTACTTCCTGGTCTTCCGAGTCTCCGGAACCTAGGGTTAATAACCCACCATGTTACTCTGGGCAGCCCACTGAGTGTCGCTCCTTTCTCACCCAGTGTGATATTGTGTTCTCTCTCCAGCCCAACACATACTCAAGAGAGAGAGCTCGGATCGCTTACGTCATATCACTCCTTACTGGTCGGGCTCGGGAGTGGGGCACAGCTATCTGGGAGGCAAGGGCTGAGTGTTCTAACGTTTATCAGAACTTTAAAGAGGAGATGATACGGGTTTTTGATCGTTCAGTTTTTGGGAAGGAGGCTTCCAGGGCCCTGGCTTCCCTATGTCAAGGTGATCGATCCATAACGGATTACTCTATAGAGTTTCGCACTCTTGCTGCATCCAGTGACTGGAACGAGCCGGCGTTGCTCGCTCGTTTTCTGGAGGGACTCCACGCTGAGGTTAAGGATGAGATTCTCTCCCGGGAGGTTCCTTCCAGCGTGGACTCTTTGATTGCACTCGCCATCCGCATAGAACGACGGGTAGATCTTCGTCACCGAGCTCGTGGAAGAGAGCTCGCGTTAACGGTGTTTCCCCTCTCCGCATCTCAACCATCTCCTCCCACCGGCTCAGAGACTGAGCCCATGCAGCTGGGAGGTATTCGCATCTCGACTAAGGAGAGGGAACGGAGAATCACCAACCGCCTTTGCCTCTATTGCGGTTCTGCTGGACATTTTGTCATGTCATGTCCAGTAAAAGCCAGAGCTCATCAGTAAGCGGAGGGCTACTGGTGAGCGCTACTACTCAGGTCTCTCCATCAAGATCCTGTACTACCTTGTCGGTCCATCTACGCTGGACCGGTTCGGCTGCTTCCTGCAGTGCCTTGATAGACTCTGGGGCTGAGGGTTGTTTTATGGACGAAGCATGGGCTCGGAAACATGACATTCCTCTCAGACAGTTAGGGAAGCCCACGCCCATGTTCGCCTTAGATGGTAGTCTTCTCCCCAGTATCAGATGTGAGACACTACCTTTAACCCTCACAGTATCTGGTAACCACAGTGAGACCATTTCCTTTTTGATTTTTCGTTCACCTTTTACACCTGTTGTTTTGGGTCATCCCTGGCTAGTATGTCATAATCCTTCTATTAATTGGTCTAGTAATTCTATCCTATCCTGGAACGTTTCTTGTCATGTGAAGTGTTTAATGTCTGCTATCCCTCCTGTGTCTTCTGGCCCCTCTACTCAGGAGGAACCTGGTGATTTGACAGGAGTGCCGGAGGAATATCATGATCTGCGCACGGTCTTCAGTCGGTCCAGAGCCAGCTCCCTTCCTCCTCACCGGTCGTATGATTGTTGTATTGATCTCCTTCCGGGGACCACTCCCCCTCGGGGTAGACTATACTCTCTGTCGGTTCCCGAACGTAAGGCTCTCGAGGATTATCTGTCTGTTTCTCTCGACGCCGGTACCGTGGTGCCTTCTTCCTCTCCCGCCGGAGCGGGGTTTTTCTTTGTTAAGAAGAAGGACGGTACTCTGCGCCCCTGCGTGGATTATCGAGGGCTGAATGACATAACGGTTAAGAATCGTTATCCGCTTCCCCTTATGTCGTCAGCCTTCGAGATTTTGCAGGGAGCCAGGTTCTTTACTAAGTTGGACCTTCGTAACGCTTACCATCTCGTACGCATCAGAGAGGGGGACGAGTGGAAAACGGCGTTTAACACTCCGTTAGGGCATTTTGAATACCGGGTTCTGCCGTTCGGTCTCGCTAATGCTCCAGCTGTCTTTCAGGCATTAGTTAATGATGTACTGAGAGACATGAACATTTTTGTTTTCGTTTACCTTGACGATATCCTGATTTTTTCACCGTCACTCGAGATTCATGTTCAGCACGTTCGACGTGTACTCCAGCGCCTTTTAGAGAATTGTCTCTACGTGAAGGCTGAGAAGTGCGCCTTTCATGTCTCCTCTGTCACATTTCTCGGTTCTGTTATTTCCGCTGAAGGCATTCAGATGGATCCCGCTAAGGTCCAGGCTGTCAGCGATTGGCCCGTTCCTAAGTCACGTGTCGAGTTTCAGCGCTTTCTCGGTTTCGCTAATTTCTATCGGCGTTTCATTCGTAATTTCGGTCAAGTGGCTGCCCCTCTCACAGCTCTGACTTCTGTCAAGACTTGCTTTAAGTGGTCCGGTTCCGCCCAGGGAGCTTTTGATCTCCTCAAGAAGCGTTTTACATCCGCCCCTATCCTTGTTACTCCTGACGTCACTAAACAATTCATTGTCGAGGTTGACGCTTCAGAGGTGGGCGTGGGAGCCATTCTGTCTCAGCGCTTCCAGTCTGACGATAAGGTCCATCCTTGCGCTTACTTTTCTCATCGCCTGTCGCCATCGGAACGCAACTATGATGTGGGTAACCGCGAACTGCTCGCCATCCGCTTAGCCATAGGCGAATGGCGACAGTGGTTGGAGGGTGCGACCGTCCCTTTTGTCGTTTGGACTGACCATAAGAACCTTGAGTACATCCGTTCTGCCAAACGACTTAATGCACGTCAAGCTCGTTGGGCGTTGTTTTTCGCTCGTTTCGAGTTCGTGATTTCCTATCGTCCGGGAAATAAGAACACCAAGCCTGATGCCTTATCCCGTCTCTTTAGTTCTTCTGTGGCTTCTACCGACCCCGAGGGGATTCTCCCTGAAGGGCGTGTTGTCGGGTTGACTGTCTGGGGAATAGAGAGACAGGTAAAGCAAGCACTCACTCACACTGCGTCGCCGCGCGCTTGTCCTAGTAACCTTCTGTTCGTTCCTGTCTCTACTCGTCTGGCTGTTCTTCAGTGGGCTCACTCTGCCAAGTTAGCTGGCCACCCCGGCGTTCGGGGTACGCTTGCTTCTATTCGCCAGCGGTTTTGGTGGCCTACTCAGGAGCGGGACACGCGCCGTTTCGTGGCTGCTTGTTCGGACTGCGCGCAGACTAAGTCAGGTAACTCTCCTCCTGCCGGTCGTCTCAGACCGCTTCCCATTCCTTCTCGACCATGGTCTCACATCGCCTTAGACTTTATTACCGGTCTGCCTTCATCTGCGGGGAAGACTGTGATTCTTACGGTTATCGATAGGTTCTCTAAGGCGGCACATTTCATTCCCCTCGCTAAGCTTCCTTCCGCTAAGGAGACGGCACAAATCATCATTGAGAATGTGTTCAGAATTCATGGCCTCCCGTTAGACGCCGTTTCAGACAGAGGTCCGCAATTCACGTCACAGTTTTGGAGGGAGTTCTGTCGTTTGATTGGTGCTTCCGTCAGTCTCTCTTCCGGGTTTCATCCCCAGTCTAACGGTCAAGCAGAAAGGGCCAATCAGTCGATTGGTCGCATATTACGCAGCCTTTCGTTTCGAAACCCTGCGTCTTGGGCAGAACAGCTCCCCTGGGCTGAGTACGCTCACAACTCGCTTCCTTCGTCTGCTACCGGGCTATCCCCGTTTCAGAGTAGTCTTGGGTACCAGCCTCCTCTGTTCTCGTCCCAGCTCGCCGAGTCCAGCGTTCCCTCCGCTCAGGCTTTTGTCCAACGTTGTGAGCGCACCTGGAGGAGGGTCAGGTCTGCACTTTGCCGTTACAGGGCGCAGACTGTGAGAGCCGCCAATAAACGTAGGATTAAGAGTCCTAGGTATTGTCGCGGTCAGAGAGTGTGGCTTTCCACTCGTAACCTTCCCCTTACGACAGCTTCTCGCAAGTTGACTCCGCGGTTCATTGGTCCGTTCCGTGTCTCTCAGGTCGTCAATCCTGTCGCTGTGCGACTGCTTCTTCCGCGACATCTTCGTCGCGTCCACCCTGTCTTCCATGTCTCTTGTGTCAAGCCTTTTCTTCGCGCCCCCGTTCGTCTTCCCTCCCCCCCCCCCGTCCTTGTCGAGGGCGCTCCTATTTACAAGGTACGGAAGATCATGGACATGCGTTCTCGGGGACGTGGTCACCAGTACTTAGTGGATTGGGAGGGTTACGGTCCTGAGGAGAGGAGTTGGGTTCCATCTCGGGACGTGCTGGACCGTTCGTTGATTGATGATTTCCTTCGTTGCCGCCAGGGTTCCTCCTCGAGTGCGCCAGGAGGCGCTCGGTGAGTGGGGGGGTACTGTCATGTTTTGTCTTTGATCATCTTGTCTTGTCCCTGTGCTTCCCTCTGCTGGTCTTATTAGGTTCTTTCCCTCTTTCTCTCTCTCTCTCTCCTCCTCCCTCTCTCCCTCTCCCGCTCTCTCTCTCTATCGTTCCGTTCCTGCTCCCAGCTGTTTCTCATTCTCCTAACGACCTCATTTACTCTTTCACACCTGTCCCCTATTTTGCCCTCTGATTAGAGTCCCTATTTCTCCCTCTGTTTTCCGCTTCTGTCCTTGTCGGATTCTTGTTTGATGTTTGCTGTTCCTGTGTCCTTGTTCCGCCCTGTCGTGTTTTTGCCTTCTTCAGATGCTGCGTGTGAGCAGGTGTCTATGTCAGCTACGGCCTGTGCCTTCCTGAAGCGACCTGCAGTCTGTGGTCGCGTCTCCTGTCGTTCCTCTCTACTGACGAGAGGATTTCAGTTTCCTGTTTTGGATTTACCTTTGATATATCCAGGAGAATCATTGTTTGTTTGATACTGGAATAAAGACTCTGTTTCTATTACGTCGCTTTTGGGTCCTCATTCACCTGCATAACAGAATGTCTAATAATTCATACAGTAATTCATTTCCTGTATTCTCTTTTGTTTGGCCAGATTTACCTTCTCAACCAGACCAGTCCATGGGAAGAAGTAGTCCAAGTAAGAGTTTAATTAATTCACGGCTGCTTCTGTCACACTCATCCATTTCCATTTGTTTCTAATAATAATACTGTATTTGATTACATGATATTGTTTTGCCAGGTTTGCGTTCTCCACCTCCACCAGAACACTCTGTAGGAAGAGATAGTCCAGGTTTGGATTCATTCATGTTTCTGTCACACACACAGGCCCATTCCATACGTGTCAGTTACCAATGATACATACAGTGTCTAATTACGTGATAATGATCGAGAAGGCGGTGTTTGAAGGATAAATTGGTACAGGTGTTGTTAGGCCCGAGACGAATATATCCTCCAAACACCGGCTTCAAGGGCATTGTCACTTTTATACAATCGGTTACCAAAATATTCAAATAATGATTGACATATTTTCATTAAAAACGTTAACTTGATTAATTTATTCAAACTATTTCATCCTACCACAAAATATAGGTCGACACAGATCTAGGTTTGCTACCCTAGCCGGCAAGTCGTTCATTCTATTGGTTCGGTTGCCAGAGACGCGACCCAGTCGTTCAGTTCTGTATCTATGAATGCGATCCAGTCGTTCGTTCTAAATGTTCCATTACTATACTGGCTGGAAACTTCTTATCCCTTGCTTGCTAGCTAGCCAACTATGGCTAACTTACAGTCACGTCAAACACTGCACCCAGAATATCAACAGTAGCTGCATTAGCATTTGTTTAAGCTGTTTTCTAGTGACATTTATTTGGATACATCCACAACAATGAGCTAATGAGGCGTGATATCGCCTGGCATAGAACATTTTCTATCTCATCAGGAAGCTGTTGTTCAGAGGAGATAGCCATCAACACAGCAACACAATCACTTCAAACTGAAGCTGGAAAGACTGCAAACTAGCTGCACTTTGTCTCGTTTTACTTTTTTCAATTGACATTTCTTACTATACTGTAAACCCAATGCCAGCTGATTCATGATTTCAACTGGCTGAGAAACACTCATCCCGACTCCCAACACGTTCATTACTATGGGACAGCTGGAGATCGAATTTGAATATTGAAACAATGTTGTAAATGTCGGAGAGACAGAGAGCAAGGTTTATACAAATCTGCACTGTTGAAAACTAAATGTTAGTCTAAAAGAAATGTGAGTTAATGTCTAGATGCTTTTTATAGTGGAGATCAAGTTTATAACTTCCCTGCCTGGGCTGATGAGACAGTGGATTGTGCAGTCAGATGGAACAGAGTAAATAGGCATTTTAACATAATAGATTTAGCCGGTGGTAACTTATAGAATAGACACCGACTGGAATGCGATTTAAACCATTTGGCATTTAGGAATACACCCACCCGTTGTATAATTATAGATATTCTCTTTTGTTTGGCCAGATTGGCTTTCTCAACCTCAACCAGACCAGTCAGTGGGAAGAAATCCAAAACCAAGTAAGGCTTTGATTCATTTATTAACTCAAAGTCCCAGTCATGTGAAAATACATACAGTATTTGATCAGGGGTTAGATGGTTTAACACCTCTCTCTCTTACACTCCAGAGGTGAGGATAGTGCAGGAATATGCAGGTATGTACTTCCTTCTTCCTGTACCATGTTGTCTGTGTTCATGTGTCAAGCACATCATTGCTAAATAGACACAAAACTGCTGAATGAACTCTTGATTGGTGATTGATGACTTTTTCTCCCTCTTTCTCCCTGTCTCTCCCCCACTCATTCTCTCCCTCTGTATGTCTCTCTCTCTGCCGCCCCCCCCCCCCCCCCTTCTACCTCACCCTCTCCCCTCTTCTCCCTCTCAGTGGACATAACCCTGGACCCTCTCACCGCCCACCCACGCCTGCTCATCTCCGATGACTGCAAGCAGGTGCGCTGCTGGGACCGCTACCAGCCCGTGCCGGACGGCCCCGAGCGCTTTGACCGTGTGGTCTGCGTCCTCGGGCGCCAGGCCTTCTCTTCGGGACGCCATTACTGGGAGGTGAGAACAGAAGCGGGGCTAATTTCATTCCAACAGCATTCAGGCTGATGAACAGTGGGTTATAATGGGGCCCGATAGATGGCCGGACTGTATGCCAGGGTTTATGTGAATATATATGTGTTCACTTTCCAGTATTGTTGTATTGCATGATGTTGTGTTGTAGTGTATTGATTATGGGTGATTTGTATTCTGACCTCACAAAATGAATGTAAATGGACAATAAAGGTATCGCATTGTATCGTAGGTGGAGGTGGGTGGGAAGACGGACTGGGACCTGGGCGTGGCTAGCCACTCCATCAACAGGAAAGGGAAGATCATAGTAAGCCCCGCCCACGGCTACTGGTTCCTGAGTCTCCGGGATAAGAAGGACTACGCATTCCGAACGGAACCATCGACAGCGCTGGGCCTCAACCACAAACCCAACCGTATAGGGATCTACGTAGACTGTGATAAGGGACAGGTGTCGTTCTATAACGTGGACGCTAAGATGCTCATCTATACATTCACCGACAGCTTCTCGGATGCCATTCATCCCTTCTTCAGCCCTTGTACCAATAAGTCTGGCAGGAACGAGGCGCCGCTCATCATTTGTCCTGTCTCGATGCCTCTGGTGGACTGAGATGGGTTTTAGTTTTTTTGTGCATTCCTAAAGGTAGCTTCCTGTCTGTCCTTGTTCAATGTTCTTCACTGAGCCAATAGGACAGGACTGGATAGGTCAAAGCAATATGGTGGAAGCTATAGCTGATGCGCCCAATATACCCAGATGTCTCATGTCAACATTGGGAAGTGAACAAGGCCAGAAGAGAGGGAACAATTTTCTGGAATGAAATACAGTCTCTTAGAACCATTCATAATGACCTCCTGTGTTCTATGGAGCTGACCAATGGATACTCTGGATACTGAGTCTGGATTGGACTGATCATTTTGACCAATACAACCGACTACAGTCCATCAGTCTGAGAATGAAGGATTTCACCATCTGTCCTTATCACACGATGGATTCATCTGTCTATATTGGGTCATATGTGTCTCAAATGGCACCCTATTCCCATATAGTCTGCTTCTTTGACCAGAGCCCTATGGGCCCTATGTATTGCATTACTATAGGGAATAGTGTGTTATTTGGGACATAACCACAGTCATACAAATAAAACATATTACTTTTATATTACAATCCAGTTTTTGATGGATGTCCACAATAAACCAAATGTAAACTATGTGGACTGGGAGCCACCGAGTAAGACCCAGAGACAAACACAAAGACAAAGAATCCTTTATGAGCCAGTCAATTTAGTCATCGTATTCTACACAGAGTGGACAAAACTTTAAGAACACCTGCTCTTTCCATGACACAGACTGACCAGGTGAATCCAGGTGAAAACTATGAGCCCTTACTGATGTTACTTGTTAAATCCACTTCAATCAGGGCAGATGAAGGGGAGGAGACAGGATAAATATGGATTTTTAAGCCTTGTGACAATTGAGACATGGATTGCGTATGTGTGTCATTCAGAGGGTGAATGGGCAAGACTAAAGATTTAAGTGCCTTTGAAAGGGGAATGGTATTAGGTTCCAGGCGCACCGGTTAGTGTCAAGAACTGCATCGCTGCTGGGTTTTTCACGCTCAACAGTTTCCTGTGTGTATCAAGAATGGTCCACCACTCAATGAATGGTCTGCCAACTTGACACACCTGTGGGAAGAATTGTAGTCAACATGGGCTTGCATCCCTGCGGAACACTTCAACACCTTGTAGAGTCCATGCCCCAACGAATTGAGGCTGTTCTGAGGGCAAAAGGGGGCTGTGCAACTCAATATTAGGAAGGTGTTCTTAATGTTTGGTACACTCAGTGTTTGTACTGTATATAACTAACACCATCTAAAAAGAAGTCCCCTTGGTTGTGTTGGCCATCACTAATGCAGAGTTACTGATCTTAAACAGAGAGCACAATGATCACTGACTTCTGTCCATATTGTGTAAATGAACATCAAACATACAACTATATTTACAATTTATGGAATGTGGGGATTGAACCTACCATATTGGATAGCCTGGGGTGAATGAGACTGAATATTCTTTGGAAAACTATATTAGTGACAGAATATATTTGAATCATGTTGTAATAGGAGTTCAATTGGAGGCTAATCTAATAAATCATTGCATGAATTTTTCTAAAATAACCCTGACCTTGAGTTGTCCATCTTGTTGAACTTTCCAGTACAGTATTGTATAGGCTATTATATTATATTATAACCTGTTAGAGCCTATTAAATTAGCATATTCAATAAGGCTACAAATAAAATATTTATCCAATTGATAGCCTGCATTTCATTAAATCTGAAAGCAGGTATAGGGTCAATACCACAACTATCTAATAGACAGAATAATTACAGTGTAAACGTGACGTTTACACGAGGGGTGTTGAAAAACTTCCCCTCCTCGCGATGCCTGCATCCGCCAAAGACTGCAGCTATAGGTCACCGAGAAAGCGACGCGCCATGCATGGCTGTTGTAGACTGCGTCGGTCCGGAGGAGGAGAGCTGGAGAGGAGACTGAGTAGAGCCTCGGAAATAAGAGATTAGACAAACACAGCAAGCAGCATGCCGTTTGGGATGGTCACGCTTTCCACTGTCAGATACCATCATCACTAAGCACTGAACAAATCTCCAAAGAGGTAAGTGCTTCGATAGGTTTTTTAATTACGTTGCACATTTTCATAAACGCTTTCTTGCACCTGGGGGGAATCCAGTTCGGAGGTTCATATCGTATTGACATCTAACTGGGCGTAGGCTAGGCTATCTGCCCATCTGTCTGTCTGTCTGTCTCTCCCAGGTTGAATATATTCGATTTGATTTATGTCACAATGACAATATAACGAATATGTTGTTGTTGTCCAAATCTATTCGTTGCAGTTTTGCCCATCCGTTGAAACGACAGCAAATGCAACTCTGTGCCTATGGTCCAGTTTTGATGCGCACCCCATCCAATGGGCATGCAGTGTGTGTGATCGTCAATATGGAAATTGTAACATTAGAATAAAAACACTGGTGGGCTATGTGATTGAAAGGAACAGCATTGAATTGGCTATATATTCAATAAACAACCCAACCAGCCGAAGGAACACTTCCTATTCGCAAGTATTTTGTAATTTGTCTAAAACCGGTAAAAAAATGTCCCGGACGGCGCACGTATCGATGTCCCTCTCTGTTGATGCGGTGGTGGCGGCTCGGGGCTGGGTCGTTCCCAACAGTGCCGCATTTGCATGTAGAACAGTGACAGTGTCAAATAAGGTAGAAGCCTACCAACCGCGATGCCTTTGCACAATGCGTCCAGGTCCCATTGATAACTGCAGTGGTGTAAAGTAACAAAGTAAAATATACTTTGAAGTAGACTACTACTTAATTTTTTTTTTTTGGGGGGGGGGATATCTGTACTTTACTTGAAGCCTACAACAGTGCATTCTGAAAGTTTTCAGACCCCTTGACTTTTTCCACATTTTGTTAGGTTACAGCCTTATTGGAATTTTTGTATTTTAACTCATCAATCTACACATACTACTCCACAATGACAAAGAAAAACAGGTTTGCAAAAAAATGAAATATCACATTTACATAAGTATCAGACCCTTTACTCAGTACTTTGTTGAAGTACCTTTGGCATTGATTACAGCCTTGAGTCTTCTTGGGTATGAGGCTACAAGCTTGGCACACCTGTATTTGGGGAGTTTCTCTCATTCTTCTCTGCTGATCCTCTCAAGCTCTGTTAGGTTGGATGGGGAGTGTCGCTGCACAGCTATTTTCAGGTCTCCAGAGATGTTCGATTGGGTTCAAATCCGGGCTCTGGCTGGGCCTCTCAAGGACATTCAGAGACTTGTCCCGAAGCCACTCCAAGAATGATGGATGCAACTGTTTTTTGGGGGACCATCAATGCTGCAGAATTTTTTTGGTACCTTTCCCCAGATCTGTGCCTTAACACAATCCTGTCTCGGAGCTCTACAGACAATTCCTTCGACCTCATGGCTTGGTTTTTGCTCTGACGTGCGCTGTCAACTGTGGGACCTTAAATAGACAGGTGTGTGCCTTTCTAAATCATGTCCAATCAATTTATTTTATCACAGGTGGACTCCAATCAAGTTGTAGAAACATCTTAAGGATGATCAATGAAAACAGGATGCACCTGAGCTCAATATCGAGTCTCATAGCAAAGGGTCTGAATACTTATGTAAATTAGGTATTTATGCTTTTTATTTTTAATACATTTGTAAACATTTCTAAAAACCTGTTTTCGCTTTGTCATTATCGGGTATTGTGTGTAGATTGATAAAAAAATTATTAAAAAAATTGAATAATGCTGTAACGTAAAAAAATGTGGGAAAAGTGAAGGGGTCTGAATACTTTCCAAATGGACTGTACTTTTTACTAGGCCTTATTTTCCCTGACACCAACAGTAGGCTAGGCTACTCGATAACATTCCAATGCTTAGCACTACAGGGAAGAATGGTCCAATTCATACACTTATCAAGAGAACATCCCTGGTCATCCATACTGCCTCTGATCTGGCGAACTCACTTAACACAGATGCTTTGTTTGTAAATGATGTCTGAGTGTTTGTAAATGGTCTGGTGGTCAGTGTTGGAGTGTGCCCCTGGCTATCCATAAAAAAAAGGAAATTGTGCCGTCTGGTTTGCTTAATATAAGGAATTTGGGAGGATTTATAGCTTCTACATTTGATACTTAAAGCTACAATATGTAACTTTTTGGGTGACCCCAACCAAATGCACATAGAAATGTGAGTGATAGATATGTCATTCTCATTGAAAGCAAGTCTAAGAAGTGGTGTATATATTCTATGTGTTCCATTTCTATGCTTCCCGTTCTTAAGTTTTGTTTTTGAGTCTTTTACTTTCCGTTTTGTACACAAGCTTCAAACAGCTTAAAATAAAATATCTTTGCTTATGGAAAATATATTTCACAGCAGTTTTCATGGTACAATGATTCTCTACTTGCTTGTTTTGCCACATAAACTGGAATTAGGCAACCTATTACAATTTTAGCAACCAGGAAATGATGGAGTTATTTCTGCATGGTGCATCTTTAAGTGTATTTAAAACCAGATCGTTTTAGATTTTTACTCAAGTAGTATACTACTTTCACTTCCATTTCAGTCATTTTCTATTAGGGTCTTTACTTTAACTCAAGGATGACAATTGGGTACTTTTTCCACCACTGGATACCTGTCGATGGTACATTAAGTCCGTTATAAATAGAGTGGATTGAGTTTGAATGAGGAATGGAATGAGCTTCTCTCTGTTCTGTGTTCTATTTTCTCCCCATTCTAGTTTAGGTTACATAACACTCAAGGCTATTCCCCCTCCCAGTGTTTCCGTATTAGAGAGGATTGTGTGAATTAGGCTAGGTACCCAACTCCCCATGGTAAAACTGTAAGATATTACTCTTTCTAGTTTCTTCCTCTAATCCCGCCGGTAAGCTTTGGGGGCTGAGTTAAGCTTCTTTTGTGAGCAGGTCAGTGAGTCGTTTAGCCGCGCCTTTGTCTGCAACACTGGACTGGACTCACAGCTGGGCGCTTCTAATGATATTGATAAAGCCGCAGTACGATTAAATTAAAGGTCAAAGGTTATTGTTGACGTGCCGAACAGATGGCACCCTATTCCCCTATGGGACCTTGTTAAAAGAAATGCACTAGGGTACCATTTTGAACTCAGTCTAGGGCTCTATCCAGCAGATTGATAATCTACAGTACCAGAGTACTTTTGGGCAGGAGTTGCTACCTGGCACAGAACTAAAGAAAATAAACCACTTTACCATTATGACTTTGCCGGTGACACTTTAATTTATTCGACTTTTACGTTAAGAATATCATAGAATTATTGATTAACACCATGCGACAAGTAACCTCAGATGTGTGAGTGCTTTTCCTATTTTGATTCACAGGTCTAGGATCAGCCATCGCTTATACCCAAATCATGACCGTAATTAGAGGGGAAAGTGTTTAACTGACCTTAAATTAGTGTCTAGGCCTAGGGGCTACTTTGTCCTACTTCTAGTTCGAAGAGGTGGTTGAGTCTGAGGGAACTTTTTGGCAGAAAATGACAGAAGCCAGAAGAAACTGTTGTTGATGAGCTGTCACCTTTACAAAGAAATTGTGACTTGGTCTCTCTTTCTCTCCCTCTTTCACCTCACTCTTCCCCTCTTTCATTCCTCATCTGCTCCCCCCTTTTCTCTCTCCATCTCTCTTGTTCTCCCTCTCTATCTCCCTACATTGTTCCTTGTCATGTTCTCTGAAGGAGGGTAATGATGACATCACAAATTCAGGCTGATACAGTGTGATCCATCATTCCTGGCCTGACATTGACATGGCAACAGGCAGGAAGGGTGAGTCCTTGACTTCTATGTGTGTCTGTTTCTGTCTGTCTGTCTGTCCGTCTGCCCCTCTGTCTGTGTGAATACAACTGATATCGCCCAAACATTAATTCATTTATCTGCCAGCGATTGTCTCTAAGTGCATGGATTTTCAATTCCCTTCCCTTTGTTTGTAAAGCCCTAATGCCATGTCAGACCTAAGTTATACTGATGGACCAAAACACTAACTCTCTCCCTCTCTCTCTCGCTCTCTCATTCTCTGTCTCACTCTCTCTCTCATAAAAGCGCAATGAAAACTTGCAGTCGTATACAGCTGCATCGCCATGCATGAATTATACTCTATGTGTGTGCATGTGTACAGTACGTGCCTGTGTGTGTATTTCTGTTCCTGACCGAGTCACGCTCTTACTGCCTCTTCCCCAGGGTCGACCTCGAAGGGAGGAAGCGTGCGTTTCCCTGACGACGAGGATGCCATGGGCTCCCCTGTTCACCGTGAGGACAAAGCCAACGATTCGTCCATCCCTGCTCTCCCAGAGCCTGATGGGAACTTCCTGGTTAAGGTGGGCGGGGTTTGGAAGACGAATGCTCGAATTCCTTGTGCCAAGTTCAGTAGGCAAACATTGTTGAACATTGCAGATTGAAATGTTATGAATAGAGCAGACATGATTCCTTATTCTACAGGTCATAGAGCCATGTTTGTTCTTCATAACATATGTCTATAACGTTATGCCCTGCTGAATGCACCCCTGATGGGTACCTTCATAAGAACTCCTTAACGCATTTCATAAGAAGTGTGTGAGTATTTAATAAGTGTTTATGTAATTTGTACTGTGTTTCTCCTCTCTCTCTCTCTCTCTCTCTCTCTCTCTCTGTCCGTCTGTCCGTCTGTCCGTCCGTCTGTCCGTCCAGGTAGGGTTCCTGAGGAGTCTGCATCGTTATGAGATCGTCTTCACCCTCCCAGAGGTGCCTGTGCTGGGGAAAGATGTGTGCTCCCTCCCTTCCTCCTCATCACCGACTCCCAGACCCCTCCTCAAAGTCAACCGTGTCACACCCACACCAGAGGGTACGTGGGAGACCAGTTTCATTAGGGCATGCCAAAGAAAACGTTAAACCGTTTTGCAATGGAAAATTAGTGTTTGTAATTGGAGTCCAGGTAGTCCCTTCCTGTTTCAGTCAGTTTTTATACTGTTCAAAGCCTTTTGAATGCGACCCAGGATAGAAACTGAGATGATTGCTTCTGTGTTCCTTGTACAGGATCCAAATCGTCCAAATGGATATGAATTGAGTGGATATACTGGTAAAGATGGGTGCAGTGTAGACCTGAAAGTGGCAGAAAACCACTAACAAGGCATATCTGATCTCCCATGTCTCTGCCAACAAACATATTACCACCATAACAAGACACTGTTTCTGTCATTACTGTAAACTACTATTACAGTAACCGGATTTTTGTCATTACTGTAACCTACTATTACAGTAACCGGTATGATATCAAACCTGTGAAACTTGAATGTCTGTCTGGATGACTGGCGAAGGTCTCCTTCCTTCTTCTACCTTTTCTCCCTCTCCACTCTCCCCCTCCATCCTCTGTCCCCAATGAATTATTGTCTGGCGCAAAGGCGACAATTTCCCTACCTCTTCCCCTTTTATCACCTATTCTACATTCTTTGGATCTGCTCTCCATCCCCTGTTCCCCACAAATGCCATCCGACCCATGGAGAGTGAGGTAGGATGGAATATAACCAGAGGAATATAACCACCACTGACAGTCATTACCAGAGGAATATAACCACCACCAGACAGTTATTACCAGAGGAATATAACCAACACCAGACAGTTATTACCAGAGGAATATAACCACCACCAGACAATTATTACCAGAGGAATATAACCACCACCAGACAGTCATTACCAGAGGAATATAACCAACACCAGACAGTTATTACCAGAGGAATATAACCACCACCAGACAATTATTACCAGAGGAATATATCCACCACCAGACAGTTATTACCAGAGGAATATAACCACCACCAGACAGTCATTACCAGAGGAATATAACCACCACCAGACAGTTATAACCAGAGGAATATAACCACCACCAGACAGTCATTACCAGAGGAATATAACCACCACCAGACAGTTATTACCAGAGGAATATAACCACCACCAGACAGTCATTACCAGAGGAATATAACCACCACCAGACAGTTATTACCAGAGGAATATAACCACCACCAGAGTTATTATCAGAGGAATATAACCACCACCAGTCAGTCATTACCAGAGGAATTTAACCACCACCAGACAGTCATTACCAGAGGAATATAACCACCACCAGACAGTCATTACCAGAGGAATATAACCACCACCAGACAGTCATTACCAGAGGAATATAACCACCACCAGACAGTTATTACCAGAGGAATATAACGACCACCAGACAATCATTACCAGAGGAATATAACCAACACCAGACAGTTATTACCAGAGGAATATAACCACCACCAGACAATTATTACCAGAGGAATATAACCACCACCAGACAGTTATTACCAGAGGAATATAACCACCACCAGACAGTCATTACCAGAGGAATATAACCACCACCAGACAGTTATAACCAGAGGAATATAACCACCACCAGACAGTCATTACCAGAGGAATATAACCACCACCAGACAGTTATTACCAGAGGAATATAACCACCACCAGACAGTCATTACCAGAGGAATATAACCACCACCAGACAGTTATTACCAGAGGAATATAACCACCACCAGAGTTATTATCAGAGGAATATAACCACCACCAGTCAGTCATTACCAGAGGAATTTAACCACCACCAGACAGTCATTACCAGAGGAATATAACCACCACCAGACAGTCATTACCAGAGGAATATAACCACCACCAGACAGTCATTACCAGAGGAATATAACCACCACCAGACAGTTATTACCAGAGGAATATAACGACCACCAGACAATCATTACCAGAGGAATATAACCACCACCAGACAGACATTACCAGAGGAATATAACGACCACCAGACAGTTATTACCAGAGGAATATAACCACCACCAGACAGTTATTACCAGAGGAATATAACCACCACCAGACATTCATTACCAGAGGAATATAACCACCACCAGACAGTTATTATCAGATGAATATAACCACCACCAGACAGTTATTACCAGAGGAATATAACCACCACCAGACAGTCATTACCAGAGGAATATAACCACCACTAGACAGTCATTACCAGAGGAATATAACCACCACCAGACAGTCATTACCAGAGGAATATAACCACCACTAGACAGTCATTACCAGAGGAATATAACCACCACCAGACAGTTATTACCAGAGGAATATAACCACCACCAGACAGTTATTACCAGAGGAATATAACCACCACTAGACAGTCATTACCAGAGGAATATAACCACCACCAGACAGTTATTACCAGAGGAATATAACCACCACCAGACAGTTATTACCAGAGGAATATAACCACCACCAGACAGTCATTACCAGAGGAATATAACCACCACCAGACAGTTATTACCAGAGGAATATAACGACCACCAGACAATCATTACCAGAGGAATATAACCACCACCAGACAGACATTACCAGAGGAATATAACGACCACCAGACAGTTATTACCAGAGGAATATAACCACCACCAGACAGTTATTACCAGAGGAATATAACCACCACCAGACATTCATTACCAGAGGAATATAACCACCACCAGACAGTTATTATCAGATGAATATAACCACCACCAGACAGTTATTACCAGAGGAATATAACCACCACCAGACAGTCATTACCAGAGGAATATAACCACCACTAGACAGTCATTACCAGAGGAATATAACCACCACCAGACAGTTATTACCAGAGGAATATAACCACCACCAGACAGTCATTACCAGAGGAATATAACCACCACTAGACAGTCATTACCAGAGGAATATAACCACCACCAGACAGTTATTACCAGAGGAATATAACCACCACCAGACAGTTATTACCAGAGGAATATAACCACCACTAGACAGTCATTACCAGAGGAATATAACCACCATCAGACAGTCATTACCAGAGGAATATAATCACCACCAGACAGTTATTACCAGAGGAATATAACCACCACCACCAGACATTACCAGAGGAATATAACCACCACCAGACAGTCATTACCAGAGGAATATAACCACCACCACCAGACAGTTATTACCAGAGGAATATAACCACCACCAGACAGTCATTACCAGAGGAAAGTAACCACTATCAGACAGTCATTACCAGAGGAATATAATCACCACCAGACAGTTATTACCAGAGGAATATAACCACCACCACCAGACATTACCAGAGGAATATAACCACCACCAGACAGTCATTACCAGAGGAATATAACCACCACCACCAGACAGTTATTACCAGAGGAATATAACCACCACCAGACAGTCATTACCAGAGGAAAGTAACCACTATCAGACAGTCATTACCAGAGGAATTTAACCACCACCAGACAGTCATTACCAGAGGAATATAAACACCACCAGACAGTCATTACCAGAGGAATATAACCACCACCAGACAGTCATTACCAGAGGAATATAACCACCACCAGACAGACATTACCAGAGGAATATAACCACCACCACCAGACAGTTATTACCAGAGGAATATAACCACCACCAGACAGTCATTACCAGAGGAAAGTAACCACTATCAGACAGTCATTACCAGAGGAATTTAACCACCACCAGACAGTCATTACCAGAGGAATATAACCACCACCAGACAGTCATTACCAGAGGAATATAACCACCACCAGACAGTCATTACCAGAGGAATATAACCACCACCAGACAGACATTACCAGAGGAATATAACCACCACCACCAGACAGTTATTACCAGAGGAATATAACCACCATCAGACAGTCATTACCAGAGGAAAGTAACCACTATCAGACAGTCATTACCAGAGAAATATAACCACCACCAGACAGTCATTACCAGAGGAAAGTAACCACTATCAGACAGTCATTACCAGAGGGGAACAAAAACCAAAGAGATCAATCCATCAGCTCCCATTTCAGCCCTGAATCGATTCAGAGAGAGGAGACCAGAAGAGGAGATGCTTTTGCATTGCCTCCACCCCCCCCCCCCCCCTCTCTTTTACACCGCTGCTATTCTCTATTGTTATCATCTATGCATAGTCACTTTAATAACTCTACCTACATGTACATATTACCTCAATTACCTTGACTAACCGGTGCCCCCGCACATTGACTCTGTACCGGTACCCCCTGTATATTGTCTCACTATTGTTATTTTACTGCTGCTCTTTAATTACTTGTTACTTTTATTTATTTTTCTTATTCCAACTGCATTGTTAGTTATGGGCTCGTAAGTAAGCATTTCACTGTAAGGTCTACACCTTTTGTATTCGGCACATGTGACCAATAAAATTTGATTTGATTCCCTGGCTTCATCCCAAATGTTCCCCTGCACCCTATTCCCTATACAGTGCACTGCTTTCGACCAGGGCCCATACGGCGGGCCCATAGACCTCTGGTCAAAGGTAGTACACAATGTAGGGAATAAAGCGCCATTTGAATTTTAGGGGGAAAGAATCTGAGCTCCCCGCTGGGCTTTCAGAGTGGCTTCCTGTAAGAAAACCCTGGGTTGTGTCCTGGATAGCAGCCTATTCTATTAACTTGAAACATTGAATGTTCCCTATAGGCCCTGATCAAATTAGTGTACTATATAGGTAATATGGTGGCATTTCGGACACAGATTTTATGGTATGTGGGGAAGCTATGGCCAATTACATTGAAGTAAATACTCAATAGACTACTGTCTCTCAGTCTTACGTTACTTCTGTCTTTCTGACGCCTTTTTGTCTCTGTCTTCATGTCACTCTTTCCCCGAACATTCCTGTCCTTTTATTATTGACTGTCTCCATCTTTCTCTCCTTCTTTCTGTATTTCTTTATTTCTCTCCCTTTCTTTTTTACCTCTCTGTCTGTCTCCCTCCCTCTCTCCGTCCATTCCCTGTCTCTCTCCCTCTCTCCGTCCATTCCCTGTCTCTCTCCCTCTCTCCATCCATTCCTTGTTTCTCTTGGTCCATCTGCCATCTCCTGCTATCCCCCTCCCTCCCTCCTTCCCTCCCTCTAGGTGGGGTGAAGGTGACGTGTGAGTACACCACCCACCAGGAGGGGGTGCTGCAGGAGGAGCTGACCCTGGTCAGCCGGGGGAAGAAGGACCAACGTCTGCGGGTCAGGCTACAGGCCCGGGTCATGGGTGAGTTACTCCTGTGTGCCTGGTCATGTATGGACACAGTCATACACACAGAAACACACACAGTGACACACATACTGATCATCTGGGCAGTAACCCTGTGTTAATAGGGGAAATATCTGCAATTAGTTACCACTTACTTATGGTATTTACAGTAAGGCATACTGCTGAGTTAAATGCTATTATGCAACAGATGTACTATGTATGGCCTGTCAGTGTTAAAGGGTGGCCAGCACCCTCTGGTGTACTAAGAGGTCTCTGCAACTTCCTCTACATCACACACTCAATATGATCCTTTACTCAGCAAAATAACAGTGACTCTTCCGCTCTCTTTCTCAATCTCCCTCCCTCCCTCTTTCTCCCTATCTCTTACCCACCAACCCAATCTACCCCACCCTCTCCCTCCTTCCCTCTCTCTTTTCCCTCTCTCTCCCTCCATCCCCTTCTCCCTCTCTCTGTAGATCGTCACCATGGTACTCCTATGCTGCTGGAGGGGGTGCGGTGTCTGGGGGCGGAGAAAGAAAAAAGGAAATGAGCCGTCCATCCCTTTATATCTTACTCCTCCTGTAGAGACCAGCCATCGTCTGTCCCTTTATATCTTACTCCTCCTGTAGAGACCAGCCATCATCCGTTCCTTTATATCTTACTCCTCCTGTAGAGACCAGCCATCATCCGTTCCTTTATATCTTACTCCTCCTGTAGAGACCAGCCATCATCCGTCCCTTTATATCTTACTCCTCCTGTAGAGACCAGCCATCGTCCGTCCCTTTATATCTTCCCCCTCCTGTAGAGACCAGCCATCGTCCGTCCCTTTATATCTACCCCTCCTGTAGAGACCAGCCATCGTCCGTCCCTTTATATCTTCCCCCTCCTGTAGAGACCAGCCATCGTCCGTCCCTTTATATCTTCCCCCTCCTGTAGAGACCAGCCATCGTCCGTCCCTTTATATCTTACTCCTCCTGTAGAGACTAGCCATCGTCCGTCCCTTTATATCTTCCCCCTCCTGTAGAGACCAGCCATCGTCTGTCCCTTTATATCTTCCCCCTCCTGTAGAGACCATCCATCGTCCGTCCCTTTATATCTTCCCCCTCCTGTAGAGACCAGCCATCGTCCGTCCCTTTATATCTTCCCCCTCCTGTAGAGACCAGCCATCGTCCGTCCCTTTATATCTTCCCCCTCCTGTAGAGACCAGCCATCGTCCGTCCCTTTACATCTTCCCCCTCCTGTAGAGACCAGCCATCGTCCGTCCCTTTATATCTACCCCTCCTGTAGAGACCAGCCATCGTCCGTCCCTTTATATCTTCCCCCTCCTGTAGAGACCAGCCATCGTCCGTCCCTTTATATCTTCCCCCTCCTGTAGAGACCAGCCATCGTCCGTCCCTTTATATCTTCCCCCTCCTGTAGAGACCAGCCATCGTCCGTCCCTTTATATCTTCCCCCTCCTGTAGAGACCAGCCATCGTCCGTCCCTTTATATCTACCCCTCCTGTAGAGACCAGCCATCGTCCGTCCATGTATCTCTTCCCACCCCCTCCTGTAGAGACCAGCTGTCGTAGTGGAACAAAACCAGCACTTAGCCACAAACATGCATGCACCCGTAGTGGCACACACACACCTGAGGCGGCTGATGGTAGGTGCTATAGGGACGGCTTATTGTAAAGACTTGGAATGGAACAGGTGGAACGGTATCAAACATATAGAAACCACGTTAGACTCCATTCCATGAATTCCATTCCAGCCATTACAATGAGCCCATCCTCCTATAGCTCCTCCCACCAGCCTCCTCTGACACACAAACACACACACAGTGTTTTCTTGTGATTAGCCCTGTAATGAAGACCAAGGTCTCCATGATCACTTATAGTTCCCCAAATCTAAAATGACACATTGCTCAGTGAGGGAGCCAATGTGTTTCCAACCTCCACTGTAGGTTCATTATATAACCAGGCACTGCAGCTCTTTGCTTCTCTTCCCTTCTGTCGTTCTGCAACAAGAGCCAAGCGTTAACCAGCCTTAAACGATCAGAAGTATGATTTAACATTTGAATTATGCACGTCAATATAACCTGTCATTGTATTATGATTTACACTGAGTGGACAAAGCAGTAAGAACACCTTCCTAATATTGAGTTGCACCCCCCATTCACCCTCTGAATGCCACACATACACAATCCAGGTCTCAATTCTCTCAAGGCTTAAAAATCCTTTAGCCTGTCTACTCCCCTTCATGTACACCGATTTGAAGTGGATTTAACAGGTGACATCAATAAGTGATCATAGAGTTCATTTGGATTCACCTGGTCAGTCTGTCATGGAAAGAGCAGGTGTTCCTAATGTTTTGTCCACTCGTTGTACAGTATGTGTTCTGTGTGAGCGCCACCTTTCACCAACTATGTAAGAGTATGCCTTTTAGTCTGTGTCCTGCAAAACTGTCTCTGTATTGTACTAGATTCTCCTATATCTCTGTCAGTAAATAAAATATCATGTCAACTGTAAACCTGTAGATGTACACTATTGTTTTCCAGTGTCCTACAGTTCATTGTGTCCTACAGGATCCATATTATTTTCTTTGACTCGTGATAAGGTATTATATACACATTGTGGTTGTTGAAGACTAGCGGTGGTGTTCAAGTATAGACGACAGCCACAAAGATAATGTAATGGAGATGGCATCGGAGAGGGCAGAAACACTGGCACTGAGCCAGCACAAAACTGGTCCACTGGCTCAATTCCCAGACTCTTTGCCTTCATAAAAAAACGAGACAGTCGAGCCGAGAGTTGAAGACGAGTAGAAAACACAAACGACCCTGCATAGAAGAAGCTCCTCAAACTTTTTCTTTCTTATTTTATCATACCGGAGTCAATAGGTTTTGCATTCTACTTTCTAACGTATTTTAATCCAAGACACAAGTATCTGAAATATATATCCAAAGCTACCTCCCACACACCCTAACTCTGCCCTTTGGTTTCCTTATATGGAGATCATGGGTAGGTCTAAAGTATCATCGGATATCAGCCTCCACACCTCTTCAGACGCAGGCTAAGGATCTACTAGCTGTGAGCTACTAAATAGACCATATTTCTCCTGTATTAGTTGCTTCTGGGGTTAAATTCGGCACCTTCTAGGTTCGCCCCAGAATACTTGACGAGTTAGTGTTTCATTGTCAAGAATACTGCGGGGAAACGGTTACTGATATTTCTGTGGCTGCACAGGATCTAAGCGCACACCTTTCAAACTGCAGATATGAGTAAAGTTAGGACTCTGAGTGGTAAGGATCTGTCTTGGATATATTTCGTTATTGTCTACACAAATGTTTTCTAAAGAAAAAATATTGCTGTAATTAGTCTAATTATTACAAATGAATGCAGCCTAATTACATTTAGCTAGTTAGAATAATAATCGTACCGATTATTTCTCATGCAATAACTGAGATTCTGAATGTATAAATCAGACATAATCCGTGGGTGAGGAAGTTCCAAGTTTACTCAATAGCGTACTGAAATCAAATGGCTCCTGAGGGAAAATCTTATTTGACGTAGCAAGTCTACAGTACACAGTTACAGTACACTCCCTGGTATATAATGTGTCTCTGGAATGTAGAAAGACAAGTTTTCATTCAGTCTACGCCATGTTTGATGAAGGGATAGGCAATGAATAGGTTTGTTTTCTTTTCATAGTAATGTTTGGGAAGTAAGCCGTTGTCAAATAACCATAACACTATTCAAATCACAAGTTCATATGAGAAGCTGAAGTTCCGGGTTGGAATGACTGTCAAATGAAATGTACTGCATGTGCAACCACTGCTGAGTCATCGAGGGGAGGTGTCTGATTTTGTATCCCTGGACCATAGGAGAGAGTAACCAGATTACCTTTATCCACTTTGGCTATTGTAGAAACTGTAGCTTTCTACTGCATGGGAAAGGTACAGTCTGCCTATTGAAGGTGACACAATATGATACACCTTTTCTACAAACAACATAACTACCACGTTTGGGAAACAATACATTTTCTACAAGATTATCCCAAGTGGTTTATATACAGAGGAGAGATATTAGTTTGTTGTGGTCGTATGGGAATGTGCGTTTACTAGACCTGTTTCTCTATGATTTAGACAAGAAATCCGGTACTTTGCTTCCGCTTGTTTCGATGCTGAGAGTTTCAGAAAGGGAATGAAGTTAGCTTGAGACTTTGATACATGGCTAAAGAGCATTTTACATTTGAGTCATTTACCAGATGCTCTTATGTAGAGCGACTTACAGTTAGTTAGTGCATTCATCTTATTAAGACAGGTAGGTGAGACAACCACATATCACAGTCACAGTAAATACATTTTTCCTCAATAAAGAAGTTACTGCTAAAGAGCAGTTTTTCGGATCTTTCCTCTCACCCCTCTCGCTTCGTTTTCTTTGTCAGGAACCTGAATGCTGGTGTCGAGACAGGATGAGTGACAACACTGTATCGCCCGAGGGTGCAGAGAGTGGGAAGAATGAACATGTCCGCCACTGGCTACATAGTAGTCCCACTGCCCCACAGGAGTATAATGAGGACGTTGCAGGGTCAAGTCTTCTCTGCCCTGGTAAACAGGGCTTGGTGGCCCAGGAGGAGAGAGCAGAGTCACCTAGCTGTCTGTCAATGAAGAGTGATCACTCAATGGGTCAGCCAATCGACTTCCACCGAGGACATGGCACAAGAGACAAAAGGTTTGGGCCTGTATTCACAGTCTCAGAGTAGGAGTCCTGTTCCAGGATAAGCTTTGCCTTTTAGATCATAATGATTAATATTATATGTACAGAGGGGAACTGATCCTAGATCAACACTGCTACTCCGAGACACTTTAGGCCTTTTCGCACTGCAATGTTCTTAGCCCTGGGCTAAGACTGACCCTGGGCTAGCTATTCCTGTGTTCACACTAACAGTTGTTAATCCTGGGCTAAAATATCCTGGGGACAGTGCGGAGCAGACGTTAGCCTGCCTACATAGCAACCGTTTTTGTTAGCCATAGCAACCAATGTTTTCGCACCGATGAAAGTATTTGTTTTTTTGTCAGGTTTTTGTCCTTGGATGGAAGGATGAAATAGTATAAATGTACTTATTAAAATAGCGAGCAGAACTCATCACAAGCATATGCAAATTAAGTGAAAATGCAGCTATTGTGATTGGACAGTGAAATATTCTATTCTATTCTTGACACCCATTTCACAATGGCTATTTTGGCACCGGGTTTCTGGGTCTAGTCCTACAAAGTTGGACCTAACCCTGCTCCGGAGTAGGACCAGCTAGCCCTGGGCTAAGGTTGGTGCTAGAATGTGCAAGTGTGAACACTTGCACAGCCCCAGGCTAAAATCTCCATAAACCAAGGGATAAGGAGACTGCATATGGGTGAATATGGGTCCTGATTTCCAGCTGTCTTTACAAGCTATGTTATAGGGTTAGGGTACTAACTGTATTTTTCACAGGGAGGGTGCAGAGTCACCTACATCCAGCTGTGTGTCAATGAGGAGTGACCGCTCAATGGATCCACCTATAAACTACAAGATTATTATTCCCAATCGCAGGTAATTTATGATTTTCACAATGAGGATGTTGCAATGTGTCAATATGTCAGGCAATCGACTTCCACGAGGTCACGGCACAAAAGACAAAAGGTCTGGGCCCGTTTTCACAGTCTCAGAGTAGGAGTACTGAATAGTATCAGTTTTGATTAGCATCAGTTTTGATTAGCATCAGTACTGATTAGCATCAGTTTTGATTAGCATCAGTACTGATTAGCATCACTTTTGATTAGCATCAGTACTGATTAGCATCAGTTGTGATTAGCATCAGTACTGATTAGCATCAGTTTTGATTAGCATCAGTACTGATTAGCATCAGTTGTGATTAGCATCAGTACTGATTAGCATCAGTTGTGATTAGCATCAGTACTGATTAGCATCAGTTGTGATTAGCATCAGTACTGATTAGCATCCGTTTTGATTAGCATCAGTACTGATTAGCATCAGTTTTGATTAGCATCACTTTTGATTAGCATCACTTTTGAATATTATTTTGCATATTGTCTGATGACGGTTGACTGACCGAAAGCTCGGCCACAATTAAATAAATACTTTTGCATCTGACTGGAAATGTGCAGTGACTTTTTCCTGTTTCTCCAGTTTAGAATTTTGACTCCAGCACCTTCACTAAATTGGTTTGGGTGTGGTAGATTCTGCCTATTATCAATTAGATCATAATGATTGGACAAGGGGGACTTGATCCTAGATCAGCACTCCTACTCGTAGACACTTTGAATACACTTTGAATGTGATTTCTAATAGACATCTTGCAGATCGGTAAAAGCGACTGTACATCATGAGCATAGGATTGATTAAAAACACACCTCAATTAATTTTTTTGCAGGGAGGGAGCATACTCACCTACACCCAGCTATCTGTCAATGAAGAGTGACCAGTCAATGGGTCCATCTTCAAGGTCATTTATGATTTTAATTAATTTATGATTTTTTAAATAATTTAAAGTATCTAAAGAGTGTGATGTGGGAATTCATTACCATAAAAAAATCAACAAAATGAAAATACACAATACCATGCATGTATGTATAAAAAAAACACATTTGAGGTGATCCAAAACATCAATTTGTTTAATTGTAAATGAATGTATTTCCACCTAATGTATTTCCACCTATTGTATTTCCACCTATTGTAGGATGATGACATCAGACACAACACAACTGTCCGTTGGTGGAGTGCAGGCAACAATGGTATGTTTGCAAGTTTTAAGCTGAAACTCTATGTATTCATAGTAAATGTATATTCAGTGGATTGTTCTTAGTTTCAATAATAATAAACAAAAGGCATTGGTGATTTGGCAAATAAAAAATATCAAGTATATGTGCAGGTACAGTAACTGTTAATTGGTTTAAAAATAAATACAACTGCCTATGTTGATGATCGTTTTTATTTCTTGGGTTCTCAGCTTACAGAACATCATGGCATGAACAGAGTCAGCGACCTCAGAGAATTCCCACAGAGAATTGAAGACTGGACAAAGGAGCATGTGAAAGAGTGGCTAATTAGTAGCCTCAAACTCCCTGAGGTCGCAACACAACTTTATGAACAGGATGTGTCAGGAGCTAGCCTGGTTTGCATTGAGAAACAGGACTTGACTGATTTAGGTGTTAAGTTTGGGCCTGCGATTCAAATCATAAAAAATGTAGAGATACTGAGAAACTACTTGGAGAGTGTAGGGAGAAGCATGAGATCCCCTGAGAGTGACCCCTTCAGAAGACAGGAGAGATTTAGATGTAGAGCCATACCAGAAGCTAGGATGGGGTCACATGAGGAAACTCTGGATTCTGACAGTGTGAAATCGGAGTCGGTGGCTCCAAGTCTAAGCTCTTCATGGACATCAGTGGAAGAACTGAGACATTCCGATTCAGATGTTGCATCCCCCATTAAACTGCCAATGGGAGAGTCGGAATCCATTCCAGCTTATGGAAATATGGAGGACAATACGAGACAAAGTGAGACTTCCATCTCATCATTTGACCACTCGAGAGAAACTGCTCCGAATCTGGAGAAGAGGATATGTCCCCCACGTCCCTTTGACAAAAACGACCCATCGTTCACATACATACAAAATGATACCCTCCCCCCTGAATCCGGTCCAAGCAATCTCATTGACCCGGTACATGAGTACAAGATCCTGCCAAGCACAGAGGAAGCCAGTGAGATAGATATCCTGGAAAAGTTCAGCAACAATGTGTTTCGTTTTTCACCAGCCTGCATGAACTCTCGCACCAATGGGACCATTCATTTTGGGGTGACAGGCGGGTCCGGACACATGCATGGACAGGTGATTGGGCAAAACCTGCCATCATTCAATATGTATACAGACAAGTTTGACTTGCGTCTCAAGGAACACTTTGGAGAAGAAACAAACATCGCAAGAGCATGCATCAGGCCTCCAAAATTCTTTCAGGTTCAACGTCTAGATGGCGCGACTTCAGACAAGTGGGTGATAGAAGTTGATGTTGTCCCAAGTTATTCACAGACTCAAGAGAAGCTTTTCTATACCTCAATAATATCTGAACTAAATGGAGAAGAATACAAAACTGAATGTCTATTTATTCGACAAGGCCCAAAGAGCATCAACATTCTTGCAGACAATAATCCCAGAAGTCTTCAGGAGAAGATGAGAGGTTTGACAGAGGAAGTCAAATATTGGTCATCAGCACGCAAGGCAAAAGAGGAGAGCAACTGTCAGCTGCCCAACCAAAACCACCAAGGACAGAGGCTAAAACAATTGATAACTCATGGGAGAGACACACTTGAAAACTCATTGCAAGTTATAGTTGTCACAAACAAGTGCCACCCCAGTCAACTTGAACATTTGGGTTTTTTGAAAGAGATGAAGTTGTTTGCAGTGCTCGAGTTTGACCCAGAATCTGACATGAACGGGACATGCAGTTTCTACAGAGCAGATCGCATAGCTAATGTTCACTACCCTTGAATGTACAATACCAATGACAGTGTCTCCACTGTTATCGGAAAGCTGAACTTGTTTAAGCAGACAAGCTGGGTCTTTTGTAATGGTCGAGCAAATGAGGTCAGTGAAGCAGACAGACCTTTCACTACCAGTGAATGGCTGAAGAAACGTGCTGGAGAAATCAGCGATATGGTTTCATTTCTCTGCAATCCAGATGTCTTGTCGAAAGACAGATTACTTGTGGTGTTCATGCTTCACTCAGGAGTCACTGACATCTCAAGCCCTATACTTGAGGCCTTTTGTGCGATCTATCGCACTCTTGAGGGTGAGGATAATATGCTCTGCATATGCAAAGATTCAAATGTATTCAGTCAATGGAGAGACATGATAAATACTCGCTGCAAAGTGGATATCACCAGTAAATGTATCTACGAATTGAGCCTGAATGAAATCGACTGCACCATCAGGAAAATCAAAGAACCTCAGACACGGTCCTCTAGGAGATATCTGCCATCTTCTGGCTCCAGTTCGGTCCTCCTGACACAAAAAGATGAAGAGCTGATGACCGTACTTGATATACTGAGTGAAAATGAATGTGAGAACACTGAAATTGAAACCAAGGACACTTTTGAGGAATTCAAGACCAACACGGAGGAGGACTTTTACAGAGGCGGACAAGTGACTTGGTGGAACTTCTACTTGTCCGAGAGGCCAGGTTGTCTGCCATTCATCAAACGTGACAAGTATGAGGATCTTCACAAACTGATCACACCTACAGAGGGGTACACATCGCCATGCATAATAATAAACCTCTTCCATCATCCAGGCTGTGGTGGAACAACACTGGCCATGCACGTGTTGTGGAACTTGAGATGTAAATTCAGATGTGCCGTTCTGAAAAACACCATAGCACAGAACAGTGAGATCGCAGTCCAAGTCACACACCTGCTGACCTGTGGCAAAGAGAAGCAGTTGAGTTATACTCCTGTTCTACTCTTGGTGGACAACTGGGAGGACGTTGAAGACCTACAGAGATGCATACTAAGTGCAGCCAACGAGAAGAAAAAACCTGAGACTCTGATGGTCATCATACTGAACTGTGAGAGATCACAGATTCCTGCAGTGAGCTCCAGAAACAGCCGACTTGACAACGTCTTCATGATCAACAAACTCTCCACCAAAGAGCAGAGCTTCTTTGAGGTGAAACTGAAAGAGCTCAAAGGTCACCATCAAAAACCTGAAACGTTCTACGCCTTCATGATCATGACAAACAATTTCAGTGAGAAGTACATAGAGAATCTGGTGCGCAACACCCTGAAAGACCTTGACACCTCCAGAAAAGAAGGACAGCTATTTTCACTCTTAGCTTTGCTAAATACATATGTGAACGGCTCCTATATGGCCCTGTCCCTCTGTGAGGAGTTTGTGGGGATTAGGAATGCTCTCTGGGGAAAAGAAACACTTGAGGACAAAATGAACCCATACTCCACGCTTCTGATCCACTTCAACATTGAAGAGCACGGCACCTATCAGGCAGTTCGGTTTCTACACCAAATGATTGCAAGTAATTGCCTCAAAGTCCTCACCGGAAAGCACAAGCTTCAACTGGGGGAAATAACAACCAGTCTGTTACACTGTGACTTGCTGTACAAATCTGGCATGGGTAAGGACATCCTGGTTCAAAACATCCAAAGTATGCTGATCACGCGGCAAAGAAAGGAACTTGGACATGACAAAGATACACTGTTCTCTCCTTTGATTGAAGACATACAGACGGATGAGGGAATCAGCCAAATCAAAGAAGTTCTTGTAAGAGCAACAAAGAGATTTGACAAAAACGCAACTCTGCCACAAGCTTTGGCAAGGCATTTCTATCTGAAAGAGAAGGATTATATATCTGCTCTGCAATGGGCCAAGGATGCACAGCAGAAAATGTACAATTCTTACATTGCTGACACATTAGGACAGGTGTACAAAAGCCACCTAAAATATGAAATTGAACATGCTGAGGAGCTCACTCCAGAAGGGTTAGACAAATGCCTAAAATTAGCATTTCAGGCCACCAAAGCATTCAGAGATTCACAGGAACTCGCAAAGAAGGATGAGCCAATGGATTCCCTTGATCTGCCCAACAGAAAGAGGCAACGAACCTACAACACATCTGGGTATGTCGGTGAAATGGAAGTTTCAATGATTGTTTTAGATATCATCAAAGATATTCCTTTTTTCAACAAAAGTGACGCACTCCAGCGAGACAAAATGCTGCAGTTCCTCAAAAAACACTTGCCAGTGAGTGATTTTCATGAAACAACAAACAGTACAAATGATCAATTCATTGCTGTTCTGGCAGACCACGAGAAATTCCTGGTCTCTTTGAAGCCACGGCTGAAGGAGATGTTCAGTTTTTTTGAGAACTACTTCACATACCTGAAGCCAAGGTCAATTGAGAAGGAGACAGCAGAGGACAGAAACAAACGAAAAGTATCAGAGCTCTTCAAGAAGTACATTCACATCTTCTGTTCCTCGGGAGAAGAGAGGGCCTCTGAAAGGGCCAGTCAACCAAAATTGAGTATCCGGCAGGAGATAGAGGAGCAGCGAAACTATTTGGAGCAAAAGCGAGCAGATTCATTTGCTGGTCTTCTCCAGTATCTGAATGAGAAGAATGGGAATCAAATTGAATTAATTCTGAAGAAATGGCAGTTCATTGTTCAAAATTCTACACGGAAACTCATGGCTGACCGGATCAATTTCATCCTTGCAAACATTGTTCTTCACTGCATTAAGCAGAGCTCAACATTGCTGAAGAGGTACGAGGAGCTGGTCTCCCTTCTCAACGAGGCACTGCAAGAAGAGGGAACCCATTCAAACTGCACAGAGCTGTACTACCTCTCAATGTTGCTGATGTGGCCAAGAAAGGACAACCTGCTTGAGAGCACCACAACGTTCAAAAACATTGGCACGTATGTCACTTAATCGAAAAAATCTTTCCATCGTCGCTTCTCCCACATGTTTCCGGCGAAGACTTGCATCGCACATTTCTACCTCGGGAAATCAAGAGGACTGAGGAGAATAATTCACAAAGGCAAGCTTGATCATTTGCTGTACAAAGAGGGACCCAAAACCTCACACAAGAAGGCCTCATCCAAAGATAGACCCCCAAACCCGCATCAACTGTGGCAAAGTGGAGCAATATGGAGGGATCCTGAGATACAAAACCTGTTACTACGGGTCAAAGGGAAAACTGAAAACGGTGACATTTATGTTTACTACGGAGGCAATCTGAAAATCTCAGTGCGTCCAGTATACCTTGGTGGAGTCCGAAGTGGATGCAGCACAGAGGAGGTCTCCTTTTACCTTGGATTCACCATGGAGGGTCCCGTAGCTTATGACATAAAGTATGAAAATGACCAGTAAACAGCTTACCATCAGGTAGACTGAGGAAGGGATGCAAGCGTTCGCACTTAGGGAAAGGAAAGGCTTCCATTGAAGTTATATAGGCCTAGAGGTTTTGACTGGGGTGAATGTCTGTGAACCAGGACAGAATCACATTAAGTAAGATACCAGTGTGCTCTTGTCACTGTGTGAGGAAACCCAACCTCAACCACCTGGATATAATCAAAGCAGAGAGAACAGGTGTCGGGTGACATGCAGCAATGAATCATTCATGCTTTTAGAGGTGAAACAATGACAATCAATCTTGCATCAGAATGGATTGCAATGTCTCTAAATCCCTGTAATTTTGTCTCGAAGTCCCTGTAATTTTATATCTAAGTCCCTGTATTTTTGTTTCTAAGTCCCTCTAATTGTGTCTCTAAGTCCTTGTAATTTTGTCCCTAAGTCCCTGTCATTTTTCTGTATGTCCCTGTAATTTTGTCTCTAAATACCTCTAATTCTGTCTCTAAGTCCCTCTAATTGTAACATACAGTACTATACAGTAGCAGACCAATGAACAAGGATTGTAGACCTATAAACCACGTGCAACTATTCAATGCTTAAAACATGTATTATGGTTTTGCATTGTGTTTGTTGAAAATATGGAATGATTATTATGTTACAAGGCGTATTGACTTTCTGCACGTTATCTAGCTTCTTCAGTTGTTTGTCTAAATACATTCAATTGCGTGGTAACCTATTGTCAATGTTTGTTCATGGAATAAAGAGGATTGCATTACTATATATATATATATACGTATATATTTTTTTGGGGGTATTTTTTCTCTGAATGTTCTGTAAAACAATTATGATTATATAAAAAATGTTACCTGCATGTCTTGCACCCTACTGAAAATATTTTAATATTTTAATTTGTGACACTTTTCAAATCAAATCAAATTGTATTGGTCACATACACATGTTTAGAAGAGTTATTGCAGGTGTAGTGAAATGCTTGTGCTTCTAGCTCCGAATTCAAAGTAATATCTAACAAGTAATAATCTAACAATTTCAAAACATATACCCAAAACACACAAATCTAAGTCAGGAATGGAATTAAGAATATATACATATATGGACGAGCGGTGTCAGAGCGGCATGAACTAAGATACAGTAGAAAAATATAGAATTAAGCAATAAGGCACGAGGGGGTGTGGTATATGACCAATATACCTCAGCTACTATACACTTTTGACCCTGGTATTGTGCCAAATGAATATTCCTAACCTACAGTAAAGCAGTGTTTGATTATGTTGTTGTTGTGTTTAATTTACCAGAAAATGTTTCATGTGCCACTGGCTTTTCTATATCTTACTATTTGCCAATCTTCAGCTGGAAAAGTATACAAAATGGCCATCCCTGGAATGTACTGGTCCTGATCAGTAGGAATGTTATTTTTGAAATGCCAACACAGCAGGCAGATAGAGACTATATTTAATGATTTTATTATTTTGCTACAAAAAAATAGATTTTAGTCTGTTTTACAGTCACTGAAATACAGTTTTTCAAAATAACTGGTCTGACAGCACCCTCTACTGGACCAACACAAATCACACACTGACAGTGTGGGGCCGATTACGTGTTAACTAGGTATTCCTGTTATTATTTGTTTAAACAATAGGGTCCACCAAAGACGTGTGTGAGGTGCTGATCGTGAGAATGTAGGCTTTCTCTCAGTCAAGCTGTCCAATACAATAATGGTTGTTGTAAAAAAAAATACTGTAACGACCCTGGGTTTATAAGCGCGGAAATCGACTCTGCCGCTTGAGCATGCTTTTGCGGCACAGTCGATAGCGCGCCGGACCTCGGGCTAGAAGGTCGAGGGTTCGAGACCTGCTCCCTGCCTGTTTCATTACATTGGTGTCAGAAGTGGGATCGGACCTTGCATCCACGACAGTGCGTGTGCTTGGCCGGTGAGCGCGTTCCTGTAAGACGTAGAGTCGCAAGCTAGCGCGAGGACGCGCTCTTTGAAAGGAGGGAGTAGTGTAACGACCCTGGGTTTATAAGCGCGGAAATCGACTCTGCCGCTTGAGCATGCTTTTGCGGCACAGTCGATAGCGCGCCGGACCTCGGGCTAGAAGGTCGAGGGTTCGAGACCTGCTCCCTGCCTGTTTCATTACAATACATAAATAAATACGATTTTTTTTCGCCCGAAAACAGGTACTTACTGTATCAGTCTGTCTGCCATTTTCTCACATTACGACGTAATAAACTTCCGAAACCAAAGTCCAGTAGGGGTTAGTGTTCCCAAAACTATAGCCTAACAGACGTAGCTAGCTACTGCTACTCCTTTATAGCTGCAAGACAGCAAGAAACATTTATTATAAAGTTAGAGATAGATAGCTAAAAAAGTAGGCTATTTACCGGATATCTAAACGAAAGCAAACCAACGCAAGGTTCGCTATTATGAAGGCATGTCTTTGTAAAACATAATGAATAGCAAACGTTTGGCGTGGCTTTATGCAATGGTAGCGTAAAAGCGCGGAAACAGTTCTTCATTTTTACAATGTATTATAATTTTAGCATTGTCTAAAAGACTCATGGTAAAATAACCTATGGTGGGTAGTCACATTCATGTACGTGTATTTTAGAACATGTACTGTATGTCAGGATGGCCGAGCGGTCTAAGGCGCTGCGTTCAGGTCGCAGTCTCCCCTGGAGGCGTGGGTTCGAATCCCACTTCTGACAGTAGTTTTGTAATATAGTTAAAATATGCTTTTCTTTTCAAGAAATGTATGTCAGAAAATGTTGTTCAGTGTTAATTTAAGACACTTTCACCCAAAAGTTAAAGGTACAGTTCAATCATTTTACTTCTTTAAGATATTTGTTTCCTTACATTGAAAGCAGTCTATGACTGTGAATGAGTCACTGCAATGCACACTATGGTTTGGTAAACTAACCACTGCACTGATTTTGAAACATGTATAAATGCAAAGAGAATAGTCAAGCATGGGGTTGTGCCAATAATTTATAAATACACTAGAATACTTATAGGGGGCGCTGTGTTGAAGCCACCGTGCCTCCATCTTGGCACTCCCCCACAGTTTGTAAAACATATTTTGGAAGCTATAGAAATGCATTTATTAATGTCTACATTTGTTTTGGCCACATGTATTCTATTACAGACACCTAAATGCATACTTTACAAATATATTATGTGAGGTAAACATACAAAAAAAAAAAAAGTATATACACTGCTCAAAAAAATAAAGGGAACACTTAAACAACACAATGTAACTCCAAGTCAATCACACTTCTGTGAAATCAAACTGTCCACTTAAGAAGCAACACTGATTGACAATAAATTTCACATGCTCGTAGCATTGAATGCAAGGGAAGCCAGCGAGCATTTGGCCTCCCCTGATTAAAACAATTTAATAAATGATAACCAATCATCATTGAGCTAAACTGAGTGAGCTCAACTGTGAATGGGTCTGGCACACACAAAAAAATGTCAAAGGAAGCCAGTTTGGATTTGGCTTCACATCAATCACATCACAAGCAAAACAGAATTTACATTTAAAAAAAAGATTGCATCTCTTTGTATCGTTGACTTCCGGTGGCTAGCTAGCTACAATTGTCCCTTTCTTAAAATAGCAATTGATGGAAATAGGGATTTGGACTTGTGATTTTACTTAATTCTCCATACTGGACAATGATTATAACAGCGATTTTGATCCAACCATAAATTCATACATTGTCCCCCTGGCCTGAGGGGATGGAAGTTCAATATGTGGCTAGATGTAGTAGGCTAATGTTAACTAGCAGGCCTGGCGCATCGTTGCCCATGAAAGGAATTTAGGCTAGCGAGCAAGCATTTTAGCTAAATATATACATATTTCCGTTAGGGAACTCCTACTGCGAAGTGTGCATGTGCAATAACCCAATTTGCCCATGCACTCCTTCTAAACAATACAATTTTTTGAAACTTTGGCAAAGGGCGGTCTAAAGAACTGTGTACTCTGTTTGTAAGATATTTTAGTTTTTGGAACAGAGAACTGTATTGAGATCGAATGTTTCATCGATGAGAAAATTTGCAGAATGTCGGCCAAAATCCATCTCGCTCCATCTTCTCCCCCTGCCGGACACTGGGCTTCCTCTCATCAACATACAGTATTTGGTGGTGAGTGGAAATGCCAAATGGATGCTTCAGATTTATACATCTGGTGAACCGTCTGGCTCATTGTTCTACCTGTGCGTGTGCTGTATGAGAGTCATAGACCGTTTCGGCAACATGAAAGACAGGAGGATGTCTGGCGTTTCTCTACAAGTAGGGTGAGTCAACATGTTTTTTCTACTTGCCTGCCTGTTGAGTTGGGTATCTGGAGTCATATGTCTACAAGTAGAGATGTACAGTAGCTGAGGTTTTATAGCAATGTGGGGCCTATTCTTAGTTAGGGTACTAGGGGGTAACTAGCCCCCTGGGGTACTTTCCCCACCCCCTGTAATTCAAATAAAGACCACAAGATGTCACCAAATTATTTCCCCAACACTTTCCCTGGGTGTAACTGCTCTTGCTCAACAAAAAATGTAATCTGTGTCATCACACATTTTGGAGATATTTCAACAAAATAATTTAGTGGTAAATTGATAAATAATAAATAGGACAGACTATTTTTTACTCTATGCGCGCTGGATCTGTTTGGCAGCATGAGTGAAGGAGGCTTTGTTGCGAAATAGGAAGCCGATTCTAGATTTAATTTTGGATTGGAGATGCTTATTATGAGTCTGGAAGGAGAGTTTACAGTCCAGCCAGACACCTAGGTTGTTATAGTTGTTCACATATTCGAAGTCAGAACAGTCCAGAGTAGTGATGCTAGGCGGGTGGGCGGGTGCGGGCAGTGATCGGTTGAAGAGCATGGATTTAGTTTTACTAGTGTTTAAGTGCAGTTGGAGGCCACGGAAGGAGTGTTGTATGGCATTGAATCTCATTTGGAGGTTTGTTAACACAGTGTCCAAAGAAGGGCCAGATGTATACAGAATGGTGTCATCTGCGTAGAGGTGGATCAAAGAATCACCTGCAGCAAGAGCGACATCATTGATATATACAGAGAAAAGAGTCGGCCCGAGAATTGAACCCGTTGGCACCCCCATAGAGACTGCCACAGGTCCGGACAACAGGCCCTCCGATTTGACACACTGAACTCTGTCTGATAAGTAGTTGGTGAACCAGTCATTTGAGAAACCAAGGCTGTTGAGTCTGCCGATAAGAATGTGGTGATTGACAGAGTCGAAAGCCTTGGCCAGGTCGGTGAATACGGCTGCACAGTATTGTCTTTTATCGATGGAGATTATGATATCGTTTAGGACCTTGAGCGTGGCTGAGGTGCACCCATGACCAGCTCTGAAATCAGACTGCATAGCGGAGAAGGTATGGTGGGATTCGAAATGGTCGGTGATCTGTTTGTTAAAGTAGTAAAACGTTATGTATTTAGTCCCACATTCATATCACGCAATGACTACATCAAGCTTATGACTCTAGAAATGTGTTGGATGCATTTGCTGTTTGTTGTGGTTGTTTCAGATTATTTTGTGCACACTATAAATTATTGGTAAATAATGTAGTGTCATTTTGGAGCCACTTTTATTGTAAATAAGAATAGAATGTTTCTAAACACTTGTACATGAATGTGGATGCTACCATGATTACGGATAATTGTGAATTATGATAAGTGAGAAAGTTACAGATGTACAAGTATCCCCCCTAAAATACCCCCCAGACATGCTAACCTCTCACCATTACATTAACACGGGAGGTTAGCATTTTTGGGGGTTATGATATTTGTGTGTCTATAACTTTATCACTCTTCGTTATTCACGATTCATTCAGGATTATCCATAATCATGGTAGCATCCACATTAATGTACACGTATTTAGAAACATTATATTCTTATTTACAATAAAAGTGACCCAAAAGGGTTCTCATATTAGATTGTGTAGAAATGCAGGAAATTAGCTTTAGATCCCCCAAAATATCTGATGGAGGACCCCCAGCCTCCCCACCAGGTTATGTCCCCCCCACTTCTAAAACTAAAGTTGAGCCCCAATACATATATTATGCTGTATATACAACCACTACATACTGTACTTGTCTAAAGGAAAGTATATTTTTGCTGAGGTATGAGTTACAATATGCTCCCCTTTGTGATAGCCTACTGTGTGTAGTCTATAGGCCTTTTCTCCACCATAAATATTTTGTTTAAGGTTATGATTACATTACTAAGTGTTCCTACGTTATGGAAAACACATTGTTTTATTCAATGATTAGTAGTATTATTTCTCTGAAAGGGTACATATTGAGAGCAGCTATTAACCTATTTTTCACCTACTTCCTTTGTTGCAGTGACTGATATCTGTAACACCAAGTGTCCCCGGTGGTGTGCAGAGAGATGACATGGCAGAGGCTCTCTCAACTGGTAAGACAATTTGTCACAAGTATCAGACATTTAGAATTTAACAAGTGCATCTTTGTGATTTAGTTTTTTATCTCATTGATGTCATCTTTACCAGTGTGTGTTAAATTAGATTTAATTAACCATATTTCTTTTGAAAGGGCAAAATATAAACTTCTGTCAGTTTATTATTATAGTAAATGTCTGAGATTAGCATGTATTCATGTTGTGGAGGCATAGTGGCTGTGAAAAGAGACTAACCATGTGTTTGTTATCTATTTGCATTTTTTTTCTGTTGAAGGTTGTCTTGTAGAGATTGTGCTGGTGGGGAAAGTTGGATGTGGGAAGAGTGCTTCCGGAAACACCATCCTGGGCAGGGAGGTGTTTCAGTCGTCATTCGGATCCTCAGCTGTAACAAAGTCTTGTCAGCGAAAGACACAAACAGTTTGTGGGAGACGGGTCAATCTAGTGGACACTCCAGGACTGGACTGTGCCGAGGCGTCTTCTGATAAACTGATGTGGTCCTTGGGGTTGAACACACGTGGGAACATTAATGTCTTCCTGTTGGTGATCCAGTTGGGCAGGTTCACAGAGGAACAGAGAGTAGCAGTTCAAAAGATGGAAGACATGTTTGGTGGGGAGGTGAGAGAGTTCACCATGATTCTCTTTACACATGGAGACCACTTGGGAAGGTCAATAGAGAACTTTATCCATGAAGCAGGTGAACCACTGAGGCAAGTGGTAGAGAGGTTTGGCAACATATACCATGTGTTCAACAATAGGTCTGGTGATCCAAGCCAAGTGAAAGAACTGTTTGAGAAGATCAGGAGAATGTAGACTGCAATACAACACAGGCATTACATCTTTGTATCACCGATAATTGGTAAGTTTATTATCTGGCTCAAGATCTCTGGTTAAACCTTTATTTAATAGAATCTTCTTGTTAAAACTAGGACAAATGCTGTATCGAAGACGGTCTTTGAAAATACAAAATTCCCCCTTTTGAATTTACATTCTAAACTAACTAAACTAAAATGTGTGCCATACAGCAGCTGACATTTTGCCTTTTGTTAACATTTAACTTGAAACAAAACACTACAAATCGTTTTTTATCCCTATACACAATAGCCACCCCATGACACAATACCACTACCAGCAAACAACTGATACAAAAACAGCTCAACAACTGCACAGTAGCCTATTTACGACCAATAGTAGGCCTAATCTTCTTTCACCTCATTTGAAAAGGAAACTGACTTTTTAAATGCATTTTGCAGAGATATTCTTAAAAACTGTTGATTTCTGTCAGTTGCTTTGTGACTTCACTGGGGGAACCACTCACTAAACTGGCACAGGAATCAATGTGACTGTGTGCACTGCAAACACTGTGCACATGTTCAGCATTTTAGATCATGTAGCTATCCCATTAAATAGTTTGCTATAATATTTTATTTTTGACACAATAGCCCATTTTGGATAATTTACAGATGTCCATGTTCTATGATAGGGTCATTTGCAAGGTAGGCTACACAGATGTGCAGCTCATGTCAGCTTTTATATCAAGCTGACATGAGCTGCACATCTGTGTAGCCTACCTTGCAAATGACCCTATCATAGAACATGGACATCATCATGGACATCAACATGGACATTTTGTAATATAAAATATGAGATGTAGGGATGGATTGATTAGGGGATGTTCATTCACTAAGCAAACTACTAGCTGTCCAACTCCATGCCTATTCAGGCGAGTAGCGAACCCATACGTTATACTTCAAATAGACTACTGATTAAGAGTGTAGACCACTGTACAGTCATAGAAAATTCTATGTTAGCTGCCATGGTCTTTAAAACACGCCTAAACTCCTCGTACTAGCCTATCATTCAAGACATTGTTGGAGGGACAGCGGCCTTTTCTATGGTAATATACACAGTTGCTTGACAGGCTCTCTGAGCACCCTCAATGGGGTCGGTCACAATCGGATGCATCTGGTTTTCATGGGAAAAGGAAGAGAGCCTGTGATGCGACTTCCGCTTTTGGATGAGAGCCTCGGTGTTAACAAGGAGAAAGTTATATTACACTGAACCGGGGTAAACCGGCTTCCTGTCACCGGGCAAAGGCTGTGAGGGAGGAGCGCCTAGCTCAAATCGAGCATCACCGGGCCGTAATATCAACAAAACAGCTTGATGAATCATTCAAAAACACAAAACCTGTATTTTCCTTCCAATTTTCTGTATTTTGCCTTGGCAAGGCTGGTAAAGCGATATATGTTTTTATAAAACACTTGTGAAAACACTGAATCTTAACTTATTACTCCACGTGCTTGACATTCATTTTGTTTACAGTCGACTTTGCTGTCGGCTTTGACCGTGGCACCCAGCTCACCCTTGGGAGGCATCTGTGTTCACCCATTCATCCAGTCCCCTTATTGTGACACTTTCTCTTAACTCCTCCACATATTGAATTTGTTGAACTGTGCAGAATAGAACCCCTACAGTTCTCTCTTCTTCTCCTCAAGACCAGAAAGTGAGGCTTCCCTCTCAGGTGTTTCTGTTACGCCTGCTACATTAGGTTATTCCCAGAGTGACAGCATGCCATTGTTTCAGAACACTCAACGTCCAGAAGTACTTTGCAAACCGTTGGTTTGAAATTCATATTGTACATTTTTAAGATCAAATGAAAACAACACTATGGGGCCTGGTGAAGGTTTTTTCTCCATGATCCCTTGTTTCATACACAAGCTTTAAATTGGACATGTCATTTGAACAAAAATCTAAACGCAGAATGCAACAATTATTGATTTTAATGAGTTATAGTTCAGATATGGAAATCGGTCAACTGAAATGCATTCATTAGGCCCTAATCTATTGATTTCACATAACCGGGCAGGGGTGCAGCCATGGGTGAGCCTGGGAGGCCATAGGCTCATCCCCTTGGGTGCCATGCCCACCAACTGAGGAGCCAGACCCAGGCCAATCAGAATGAGTTTTTCCCAACAAAAGGGCTTTATTACAGACAGAAAATCTCAGTTTCATCAGTTGTCCGGGTGGCTGGTCTCCGACGATCCTGCAGGTGAAGAAGCCGGATGTGGAGGTCCTGGGCTGGCGTGATTACACGTGGTCAGCCGTTGTTTTTCTCTAAAAAGATGTGGGAGGTGGCTTATGGTAGAGAAATGAACATTAAATGCTCTGGCAACAGCTCTGGTGGACATTTCCTCAGTCAGCATGCCAATTGCACTCTCCCTCAACTTGAGACATCTATGGCCTTGTGTTATATCACAAAACTGCACATTTTAGAGTGCCCCTTTAATGTCCTCAGCACAAGGTACACCTGTGTAACGATCATGCTGTTTAATCAGCTTCTTGATATGCCACATGTGTCAGGTGGATGGATTATCTTTGCAAAGGAGAAACGCTCAATAACAGGGATGTAAACAAATTTGTGTACAACATTTTAGAAAAATAAGCTTTTTGTGCATGTAGAACATTTATGGGGTGTTTTATTTCAACTCATGAAACATGGACCCAACACTTTACATTTATAATTTTGCTCAGTATACACTACCGTTCAAAAGTTCAGGGTCACTTAGAAATGTAAAATAAACAACAGTCATTTACAACATTAACAATGTCTACACTGTATTTCTGATCAATTAGATTTTATTTTAATGGACAAAAAATGTGCTTTTCTTTAAAAAAAACAAGGACATTTCTAAGTGACCCCAAACTTTTGAACGGTAGTGTAAATATATTTTTTAAACAGCAAGAACAATATTTGGTTTAGCCTACTACTGGGAGTAAATCTACTGCATTTAAAGCATTATTATGTTGGTGAGGAGCCTAGAGGTCAAACATTTAAAGCACGGCTCATGCATAAATTCAAAATACAAATGTAGTTGAATCCCAATTTTGCACCTGCTTACTCTGTTGCAGTGACTTTTTGTAACATGGTGTCCCTGGTGATGTGCAGAGAGAGATGATATGGCACAGGCTCCCTTATCTGGTAAGACAACTAGTCACAATTATCAGACATTGAGAACAAAATTCCAAAGTAATTTCTTTGTTCTCTCTTCTTCATCTTAACCATTAGTGTTAAATAAACCATCTGTCTTTTCTAGCAAAATATATATTTCTGTCAGTTTATTTTAGTAAATGTTTGAGGTGACTATGTATAATCTACATGCACTGTTTGTGTTTTAGATCCTGATTGTCTTATAGAGATTGTACTGGTGGGGAAAGTTGGATGTGGGAAGAGTGCTTCAGGAAACACCATCCTCAGCAGGGAGGAGTTTAAATCGTCATGTAGTTTCTCAACTGTGACAAAGACTTGTGAGAGGAAGACAGAAGTTGTTTGTGGGAGGGAGATAGCTCTCGTGGACACTCCTGGACTAGACTGTGCTGAGGTGTCCAGTTACGAACTGTTTCTATCCTTAAAGAAGGAAACATACGAATTCATCAATATCTTCCTGCTGGTTATCCAGCTGGGCAGGTTCACAGAGGAACAGAATGCAGCTGTACAAAAGATGGAGGACATATTTGGTGATGAGGTGAGAGAGTTCACCATGATACTCTTCACACATGGAGACATGTTGAAACGTACATCGATAGAAGACTATATCCAAAATGCAGGTGAACCACTTGGGCAAGTTGTTCAGAGATATGTTCAGAGATACCATGTGTTCAACAATGAGTCTGGTCCTCCAAGCCAGGTGACAGAACTGTTTGAGAAGATCAACAGAATGCGGACTGTGATACATAACAGATCGTACTACTTTTGGTCACCCGGAGCAAAGAAGAGTGGTAAGTTAGTGCTCTGTCTGATTTAGATTTAGATTTAACTTGCTGGTCAATAACAACTTAGAATGGTGATCCAATTAATCAAATCGTCTGACTTGCCTGCACGGTTACATAAAAATATGAAATAAATACCTTTATGGTATGAAAAATTTGGAAAATACAGGAAAATACACTCTAGTCCTACTGACAAATGATCAGTGTTCCATCAAAAACAGCTGGATGAAGTGTCAATAACGCTACAATTAAATAATGTCTCTTTGCTTTAAAACAGAGCTGGTATTGTACATCTCAATGAAGACGGGGCCTAGCTTTTGGGTTGTCGAGAAAGAATTGCACCGGGGAATACTTATCTTAACCGACGGTTTTACATATCTATCAGTAATGGAGGACATTATGGATTATGAAGTAAAACGAGTGGAGGAAATAAAAAGACTTGAGGAGGAGAGAAAAAGACTTGAGGAGGAGAGACAAGAATATAAGGCAATGGAAATAATGTTTAATATGCCGAGGATCTATGGACCTCTGTGGAGAAACAGGCGTGAGAAGGAGCGAGAAAGACTTGAGGAGGAGCGAGAAAGACTTGAGGAGAGAGAAAGACTTGAGGAGGAGAGAGAAAGACTTGAGGAGGAGAGAAAAAGACGTGAGGAAGCGAGCGAAAGACGTGAGGAGATGAAAATAATATTTGAGGAGCTGTTGAGCTGTAGATATGTGTTTAGAAAAAGACGTGAGGAGGGAAGAAAAAGACGTGTGGAGGAGAGAGAAAGACGTGAGGAGGAGAGCGAAAGACGTGTGGAGGAGAGAGAAAGACGTGTGGAGGAGAGCGAAAGACGTGAGGAGAGAGAAAGACGTGTGGAGGAGAGAGAAAGACGTGAGGAGAGAGAAAGACGTGTGGAGGAGAGAGAAAGACGTGTGGAGGAGAGAGAAAGACGTGTGGAGGAGAGCGAAAGACGTGTGGAGGAGAGCGAAAGACGTGAGGAGAGAGAAAGACGTGTGGAGGAGAGAGAAAGACGTGTGGAGGAGAGCGAAAGACGTGTGGAGGAGAGCGAAAGACGTGTGGAGGAGAGCGAAAGACGTGTGGAGGAGAGCGAAAGACGTGTGGAGGAGAGCGAAAGACGTGAGGGGAGAAAGACGTGAAGAGGAGAGAAAGACGTGAAGAGGAGAGAGAAAGACGTGAAGAGGAGAGAGAAAGACGTGAGGAGGAGAGCGAAATACTTGAGGATAAGAGCGAAAGATTTGAGGTTCTGTGGCGCTATAGTTCTAGGGAGAGAGAAAGACGTGAGGAGGAGAGAGAAAGTCGTGAGGAGGAGAGAGAAAGTCGTGAGGAGGAGAGAGAAAGTCGTGAGGAGGAGAGAGAAAGTCGTGAGGAGGAGAGAGAAAGTCGTGAGGAGGAGAGAGAAAGACGTGAGGAGGAGAGAAAAAGACCTGAGGTGGAGAGAAAAAGACGCGAGGAGATGAGGAAAATAGTATTTGTGGAACTGTGGATCTATAGACATGTGGAGAGAGAAAGATGTGTGGAGGAGAGAGAAAGACGTGAGGAGGAGAGAGAAAGACATGAGGAGAGGAGAGAAAGACGTGCGGAGAGGGTAAACCTCTTTGAGCTGGGGTTCAATACCTTTGTGAGTAGAGCAAGATGTGAGGAGGAGAGAAACAGACTCGAGGAGGAGAGAAACAGACGCGAGGAGGAGAGAAAAAGACGTGTGGAGGAAAGAAAAAGACGCGAGGAGGAGAGAAAAAGACGTGAGGAGATGATGGAAATAATATTTGGGGAGCTGTGGAGCTATAGACATGTGGAGAGAGAAAGATGTGAGGAGGAGAGAAAAAGACGCGAGGAGGAGAGAAAAAGACGCAAGGAGGAGAGAAAAAGACACGAGGAGGAGAGAAAAAGACGCAAGGAGGAGAGAGAAAGACGCGAGGAGGAGAGAAAAAGACGCGAGGAGGAGAGAAAAAGACGCAAGGAGGAGAGAGAAAGACGCTAGGAGGAAAAGAGAAAAAGACGCGAGGAGGAAGAGAGAAAAAGACACGAGGAGGAGAGAAAAAGACGCGAGGAGGAAAAGAGAAAAAGACGCGAGGAGGAAGAGAGAAAAAGACGCAAGGAGGAAGAGAGAAAAAGACGCGAGGAGGAAGAGAGCAAAATACTTGAAGAGCATTTAAAGAATGCCTGCACATGCATGTAGGATTATTGGGAGCTGGAGCAACAAGCTCCAGTTTTAGGACTTGGAATGACAGTAGAAGTGGTGCAGCAGCTGCAACTGGAGTAGGAACTGCACAAAGCAATGAACACAAATTGCAGTGGACAGAGTAAAAGGTATCAGCACTGTTGATTCTGCTGTTTCCTACAGAAAATGCAGATGGTATTGACATTTTAATGGATGTTAAAACTGTTGAAGGACCAACCACCCTTTGTGGAAGGGACATCATCACAATATTTGATGTATTGGTGGTTTGTTATGATCAAACTTGTTTCATATGTTGTTTGTCTGTCCAGGTGGTGTACAAGTTTCAGTGATTACAGCTGTGTATTTTTTTGGTAAAGTCTCATAAGAGCTTTGGACACCTGTATTGTGCAATATTTGGCCATTATTATTTTCAAAATTCCTGAAAAACATATTTGCAGATGTCAAGCAAACCATTCCATGATGGAGCCACCACCATGCTTGAAAATAAGGAGGCAGGTTATGTTGTGTTGGATTTGCTCCAAACATAAAACTTTCCATTTAGGTCAAAAAGTATTGCTTTGCCGTGTTTTTTGTTTTTTGCATATTACTTTGGTACCTTATTACATTCAAGATGTTAGTTTCTATATATTTGTATTGTTCTTTTCAGTCTTTCATTTATGTCATTACTGTGAGTCACTTCAAAGACGTTCCTGGACGTTCTGCCGCCCTAGGCGAGACAAAAAATATGCATATTCCCCCCCCGAAGTAAGTTTGGCCAATATTTTTCTCCGCTAAAAGTCAAACAGAACATTATAGCAGCCCAAGTCATAGGCCATATTTCTCCAATGTCAAACCAGTGTCTTTTTTGCAATGCTGTTTGTAAATAATTAAATCTTAGACATCCTTAAGAATCTAAGCATGGCACTTTCAAAAGTGACATTTCCACCCAGACAGACGCTCTACTGAGGCAGAAAAATGTAAGCTTCAACTGCAGGCTACTCGTCCATTGCATAACCCAAAAACAGTAGTGCTTCCCTAAAAGCTGCCTTGGTTTAAAAAGAAAGCAGAAGGCTCAATTAATGGTGAAAGAATCGCAAAGTCAATTTGCTTTTCTCCTTGAATATTATAGGCTGCAGCTCAGCGTCAGAATGCCATAGAGAGGAATGAAAATATCCCCATAAGCATCAGTTATGTCTTTCGCTGGCATTTTAAAGCTTGTTTCTACCTTAAGGCATCACAGAGTTAAGCATTTTCATAGAATGCTTTTTGAAAATATGAAGCAAACAATAGATATCCTTTTTGCCCTTTTCTTTAACAAAGGTATGTGATTCCCAAACACATCAAGCCCTTTCCAGACACGGAGGTATTTAAGAAGTACATGCAACAGTATTGGATTATTTGGCTATACCAACATCTATGGATAGCACAATTGTGTTTATCAAATAGGTAGTCTTACCACTTATTCATGGGAATAGGAAGAAATAGGCTCCAATTATACATGTAATTCTATAATTAGGCCCATATAAAATGTTGATGCGCGCGTGCACATATAGGAGGTCACTTACCAGGCAGAAAGGAATTTTACTTCTTCCCCTGCATCGGAGAGTTACAATGTTGCAATCATTATGCAGCCAACTGCCTACAGTAGGAAACATAGTTTCTTACTAATAATATGACACCTGTTATCACACATGGCACGACCCCACAATTGTTACAATTACAATAAAAATAACTATTTAACATGTCATTTAATATTCCTGTAGAACAGTAAAAAGAGTGAGATCTTTTGAGCTTTGGGAACAAGTGCTTTCATAAATGCATGGCGGGCCTCGTTTCGCTGGAGCAATGTAAAATAAGCTATATGTCAATGACCCAGCCTTAACGAATGTCGTTTATTTACTTATTGAATTTGATTGTCTAACATCAGTTTCCGCATCTATTTATTTTGTGGCCTGCCTAGAGTGGCATCTTTCCTCTGCTGTGGTGATGCAATGCAGTCAGCGCTGTTTTCTCTCTGTAGCTGTCCATGGTCCTGAAATCAAATCGTCTGAGAGAGATGTAGTCTATTTAAACCTAAAAAATACAAAGTAAACCGGTGATAAATAATTATCTTACAAATTACTCGGTGATAGAATTAATGCGAGTGTGTGATCAACGGTTACCTTTTATTCAAAGACAAGTTGACTCGCTTTGCCTTCCTGGCAGCAAAAGCACACACTGCTTTGTAAGACAACTCGTGCTCAATTGATATGGTAGCTAGTCCTTTGAGTCTCTCTTGATTCATAGTAGAGCGCAGGTAGTTTTTAATGAGTTTGAGCTTGGAGAATGTGCACTCTCCACTAGCCACTCTCACAGGGAGGCAACACATGCATTGGGAAACAAGTAGGACATTTGATGTCTGGATATGTACTCCAGTGCATTCAGTGGTTTTGCCTCACTGTCCAGTCTCCTGCTCAAGACTTTGAGCTCATTACACAGCTATTTTGAGTCAATGTCCCTGGAATCCCCAGCCTTCTCCAGTCCCTGATAAGTGCTGCAGTGTCCATGTCCTTGATGGTGCAGATGTTGTACAGGATGCTGAAAAAACTGCTGTGCTATTCGAGCTGGGTAAAGCGCTCGTTGACAGACTAGATAGCATAATCAATAATCTGATTAAAGAAATGTGCTTAGAAGTTCTGCTGAGGTTCGGTCACAGGCTCATGCTCAGTCATGGGATGGAACGTGCACTGGGAAACAGGGCTCAATACCCAGCTTCTCTGCCAACTCTTTTGCGCTTGCTAATGTGCCAGCGAAAGCTGCATCAGAGCGGTGGTCTTGGAGGATACCCTGGTTGAGTTCAATTGTGCCGCTGCTTGTGAAAGGTTAAAACTCACTGCCTGCAAAAATCCAGCAGGGAATTTATTTGCTTTAGAGATTGTGCCTCATTTCTCATTAGTTAAAAAAATATATAGTTGCTTCCTTATAGTTTTTGTCTCGTAGACATGGTAGCAAATTTCCTCACACTTAAAATATATAAAAAATACTACAATGCAATAAAATGCAAATTAATAACTTAAAAATAATACAATGTGATTTTCTGGATTTTTGTTTTAGATTCCGTCTCTCACAGCTGAAGTATACCTATGATAAAAATTAAGGACCTCTACATGCTTTGTAAGTAGGAAAACCTGCAAAATTGGCAGTGTATCAAATACTTGTTCTCCCCACTGTATATATATATTTGTTTGTTTATGTAGGCTGTAGCAAAATCTAGCTAAAGTGCCATTTTACTGGTTGACATTTTAAGTATAATGCATTTGATTTGCGATGATGAGACAAATGTTATATTTCTTTGATGTTACAGACATACTAGGACCAACAATAGTAGCCTGCCTTCAACTTTATCAGACACTTGCTCATACTAGTATATCAATTAATAATTAAAATACCTCTTTTGACCTTGGGGGGGTTTATTTATTTAATGCACTATACTGACATTGTACTAGGGTAACGCACAATTACAGGCTGTATCACAACCAGCCGTGATTGAGAGTACCATAGGGCGGCGCACAATTGGCCCAGCGTCGTCTGGTTTAGGGTTTGGCCGGGGTAGGCCGTTATTGTAAATAAGAATTTGTTCTGAACTGACCTGCCTAGTTAAATAAAGGTAATTTTTTTATATATATATATATATATATATATATATATATATATATATATATATATATATATACAGTGGGGAGAACAAGTATTTGATACACTGCCGATTTTGCAGGTTTTCCTACTTACAAAGCATGTAGAGGTCTGTAATTTTTATCATAGGTACACTTCAACTGTGAGAGACGGAATATAAAACAAAAATCCAGAAAATCACATTGTATGATTTTTAAGTAATTAATTTGCATTTTATTGCATGACATAAGTATTTGATACATCAGAAAAGCAGAACTTAATATTTGGTACAGAAACCTTTGTTTGCAATTACAGAGATCATACGTTTCCTGTAGTTCTTGACTAGGTTTGCACACACTGCAGCAGGGATTTTGGCCCACTCCTCCCTACAGATCTTCTCCAGATCCTTCAGGTTTCGGGGCTGTCGCTGGGCAATACGGACTTTCAGCTCCCTCCAAAGATCTTCTATTGGGTTCAGGTCTGGAGACTGGCTAGGCCACTCCAGGACCTTGAGATGCTTCTTACGGAGCCACTCCTTAGTTGCCATGGCTGTGTGCTTCGTGTCGTTGTCATGCTGGAAGACCCAGCCACGACCCATCTTCAATGCTCTTACTGAGGGAAGGAGGTTGTTGGCTAAGATCTCGCAATACATGGCCCCATCCATCCTCCCCTCAATACGGTGCAGTCGTCCTGTCCCCTTTGCAGAAAAGCATCCCCAAAGAATGATGTTTCCACCTCCATGCTTCACGGTTGGGATGGTGTTCTTGGGGTTGTACTCATCCTTCTTCTTCCTCCAAACACGGCGAGTGGAGTTTAGACCAAAAAGCTCTATTTTTGAATCATCAGACCACATGACCTTCTCCCATTCCTCCTCTGGATCATCCAGATGGTCATTGGCAAACTTCAGACGGGCCTGGACATGCGCCTGCTTGAGCAGGGGGACCTTGTGTGCGCTGCAGGATTTTAATCCATGACGGCGTAGTGTGTTACTAATGGTTTTCTTTGAGACTGTGGTCCCAGCTCTCTTCAGGTCATTGACCAGGTCCTGCTGTGTAGTTCTGGGCTGATCCCTCACCTTCCTCATGATCATTGATGCCCCACGAGGTGAGATCTTGCATGGAGCCCCAGACCGAGGGTGATTGACCATCATCTTGAACTTCTTCTATTTTCTTCTATTTTCTAATAATTGCGCCAACAGTTGTTGCCTTCTCACCAAGCTGCTTGCCTATTGTCCTGTAGCCCATCCCAGCCTTGTACAGGTCTACAATTTATCCCTGATGTCCTTACACAGCTCTCTGGTCTTGGCCATTGTGGAGAGGTTGGAGTCTGTTTGATTGAGTGTGTGGACAGGTGTCTTTTATACAGGTAACGAGTTCAAACAGGTGCAGTTAATACAGGTAATGAGTGGAGAACAGGAGGGCTTCTTAAAGAAAAACTAACAGGTCTGTGAGAGCCGGAATTCTTACTGGTTGGTAGGTGATCAAATACTTATGTCATGCAATAAAATGCAAATGAATTACTTAAAAATCATACAATGTGATTTTCTGGATTTTTGTTTTAGATTCCGTCTCTCACAGTTGAAGTGTACCTATGATAAAAATTACAGACCTCTACATGCTTTGTAAGTAGGAAAACCTGCCAAATCGGCAGTGTATCAAATACTTGTTCTCCCCACTGTATATATATATAGATGGTACCATATGATTTACTACCATTTAACATAATTGTGCATTACCATGGTAGAATGTATATTGAAGTTTCAAACCATGGTATTTACAATATACAGATCTATACCATGGTATAAATGAGAGTTGTCCAACTGAATGTATTCAACTGAAATATGTCTTCCGCATTTAACCCAACCCCCCCGAATCAGAGAGATTTGGGGGGCTGCCTTAATCAACATCCACATCTTCAGCGCCCGGGGAACAGTGGGTTAACTACCTTTTTCAGAACGACAGATTTTTACCTTGTCAGCTTGGGGATTCGATCTAGCAACCTTTCAGTTACTGGCCCAACACACTAACCACTAGGCTACCATGGTATTATTTAAGTGCATGGCAGTACCATCATACTTCAAAGCGAAAATAATGGTACATTGTCATGATTCAGATCTATACCATGGTATAAATGATGCAATACCATGGTAATATTGAGGTATAATGTTAGTACCATGATAGTAACATCATACTTCAAGGCTAAACACATGGTACATTTCCATGATTAAGACTGTACCATGGTATGAATTAAAGCACCATAGTAGTAATGTGGTAAAATTGTTTAAGGGGAGGTAGTGTAACTATCAAAGCCACTTGAGGGCACTCGAAAAAAGCTAATTTAGAGTTTAAAAAACTACCTAGGTGGACTTATTGATGAATTTATAGAGTATAAGAGAATGAAAGTTGGCCTTGAATTTCCTTTCAATCTGGGAAAGGGCCAAAATACATTTTAACAGGAACACTTCAGGGCAGCCAAGCTCTTCAGACAAGCCAGAGAACACCAGACATGAACTCATATCTCCTCTCACAATTTACAGGATAGGATCCTTGGAAACATATTGTAGTCGTCACTACTTGCAGCATGAACAAAAAGATCGAACTGGGTATCGCACACAGCACAGAATTGTATATTTCCCTGAGTAAAGATGAAACAGCTCCCATTGTTGCCTAAGAAGCATGATGAATGGAGATTAACTGTTTAAGCACAAACCATTACCATTAATGTCATAGTTATTTCATTGCACTATAAAATAATACCTTGCTGTTTTTTGGTTTTCATTGCCAATCCTGAAATAAAAAAGCTAAGATCTCTCTCTTTAACTGATTGCTTTCTGTGCTATAGTCTAACTAGTACAGTGAATAGGGAGATATAAGGTATATAAAGGGAATATTGGCCAATATAACGTATTTTGCTGGATAGAACCTCACTGTACTATCTGCAATGAAGTCTTGGAGAAAGACATGTATATGGTTATCTTACTGTGGAGACAAGTCATGAGAGATGAGAGATAGAAAGTATTGTGGTCACCATAAGGCATGTTGACAGGAAGACTGCAGATGTAAATGAGATGTTAGCTAAATCTGTTGCAACGTATCACTTCTCAATTCTGAGACATGTTTTGTCGTACATTGTCCCTGTTCAGATAAACTTAATACATCTAAATAAATATATTCTACCGTTATTGTAGCCTACATTAAGAATGACAATTGGGGGGATGATGAACAAATATGTAGCTGTTTTTGTATCGTTATTCTTTTTTAGAGATCACTGGAAAAGCAGTAACCGATAAAAAAAATAAAACATACTTTGTTTTATTATTAACACTCACAATAGACACATTCCAGCCATCAAGCATTTGTCAAGTAAATTTCCCATAGGGACATAATGTAATTAATTACTTCATCCATGTGATAATTCTGTGTTGTGTTACTCTTAGGACCTCACAGAACCATGGTTCTCATAATGTAAAGAAATCTTCATTATCCACTATGCACCACAGTCAATTGATTCCCTCATGTTGTATCAGCTTAGAAACTTGATGCATTACTGACACTTTGAAGTCAACACAAAAGTGTCTAGAGGGCAGGGAGTTCTAATGCAAAGACACATTTTCTATGAAATCATGTGACTTAGCCTGCTCAATCACACTCAAAGAGATGGTAGCATAACAGGAAGGAAAGACCTAAAGGGGAAGTAACATTTCTGCAGAAGAGGTGGGGATGTGGTGTATAAACGGCCATTTCCTCTTCAAGTCTCTGTGCTTTCAATAGTAGTTTTTTCGCAACCCCCAACAGTAGAAATTGTGGGCCTCCCATGTAGACAGAGGCAGGAAGTGGAAATGTGAAATCATGTGACTTAAGCTGCATTTGGTGACATGTCATATTATTGAAATATAGTTTGTGTTCATACACATTATGGATAAAATCAACCAAACTACCAATAAACCACTGATAGCTGGAAACAGGCAACAAGATCCTTACCAACTTGATCAACATCATGAACATAATTGCCATGTTTCAGGCGACCCCCGCGAAACACAACCAGATTGATTGGATGATTGGTTGATTGATTGATTGGAGACAGCTTGTGTCAATTACAGAACATTTCCTAGGATTTCCTACCTGCAGCAACGCTGGTGGATATTGCCGGAAATACCAGTAAAAGCATATGGCTCTGGTCAAATGTAGTGCACTATATAGGGAATAGGGTGCCATTTCAGACACAACCAGTCAGTCAGCCAGCCTCAACAGGAACAATCAGCCTTTATAAAATACAGAGTGCAGCAATTGTCATCAATGGTTTAAGAAAGTAAGTCAAAATGGACATCATTGGACAAACTTTAGTCACACTTAAAAGTATCAAGCAGCACTGTAGCAGGCGTAGTAAGATCCAATATGACCTGGTCAAGTAGGTGGAACGCTACACTATCTCTGGCTACACTATCTCTGGAACGCTACACTATCTCACTATCACTATCACCAGACTACCTCCAAAAATGCTCAACTGTGTAAATACATGCAATGTCGATTTTATAGTATTGCAAGTCAGTGTTTGAACACAATATAACATACAAGGTCACCCTCTAGTGGACATTTGATAAACTATCTCAGTTAAGATCTGGAAAGCCAGAACATCAGGATGTATGGTTATAAATAATGATGCAGTTGTTGGACTTACAAAGAAATGGTACTGAATCTCAGTTCTGTTGGACTCCGTCTCATACAGGAGTTAATGAAATTATATAGCAGATACAGAAAAAAAAAATGAAATTCTGTTTTTGATATACAGGTGCAGTTGTGTAGAGGGGAAATTAAAACATTGATTCAGAAACATGGGTTAGATTGTTGGAATACATTTTTATAGTACTGGAGATTAGTGTCATGGGAACACAATTAGGACGTTATGTTGTGTAGGGGGAGATCAGGGCATACGGTATTGAATTCCTCTGAAGTAGATAGGGAAACATGGTACTGGAATATGTAATGGCTGTATAGTAGAGGAAACAGTTGAACATGTTATGTTGTGAAATGTATGATGTAGAAAGGGAGAGGTTGTTTGACAGGGTCAGAGAGGTTGGATGGGAATGGGGAGTGGGTGGTATTTTGGGTGGGGGTGATGGCAGTAGTGAGTTTTGTATGGAATTGCTTTATTTTTTTTGAAATTCAGGGTTAGTTATGAGAATATAGTGGTATTCACAGGTTGCACCTCCGTCCCCCGGTTGCATCATGCCATTGTCATGAATGTTCTCAAGTCGCCCTCTACCAGCGGCGCCATAGTGGTGCCCTAAAGGGGTGATGAACCCAGCCATTCTGGACGGAGGCTGACTACTATGTGTAGAAAGAGTGTAGAAAGTGAGTGAACAAACCAGTGACACACTGCAATTATCAAATAAAATGGTCAGCAGCTGCCATTACCAGATCTCAAGTGATAAATTAATAGCCAGCATCTTATTTCCCATTCTGTTTCTCACTTTAAACTCCCAATACTCTACCACTGTCCAACACCTCCACACACACACACACACAACAACATGCTTTCTATACATAATTATGTATGACTTACACATGTATGAATAACTTTTTAACCATGTGGCTTGTGACCATTTGACTTGTAAATATTTACACAAGATTGTGTTTACTGATGTCCACAAGACTAACTCACCTATCTAAATATATTTTAATCAGGCAATACAGCTCAAAGGCACAATAATACAAAAATATGTCCCATTGGTTTTACTTTGAACAATAAAGAAGCTTTTTACTTCCATTGTCCTCCAAGAGCTGCTGAATCTCCTCTCTAGTTCAGTTTGCTCCTTTAAATCATTAACCTTGGTTTGAGAGCCAGGTAGCAGCAGTGATCCCTTCCCTTCACACACATGGTCTCTTCACAGAACAAATGCAAGGGGACTATCAATATCATGGCCACTAGAGGGAAGTCGACAACAGCTACAGTTTTAAAAACCTAGAGGGAATTATTGAAGAACTGATAGAGAATCCGAGAGCGAAAGTTGGCCTTGCCTTTCCTATCAACCTGGAAAAGAGTCTAAATATATTTTAACTGCAACACTTCAAGTCAGCCAAGCTCTTCAGCAAAGCCAGAGAACACCAGACATTAATTCCTATCTCCTCTCACAATTTACAGAATATAGTCATTTGAAATGTATTTTATTAATCAATACTTGAACATAAATATAGATGTGGTTATCGTCACACGTTTGACAGTGCAGAATTGTATATTTCCCTGAGTAAAGGTGAAAGTGAAAAGTTGATTTCTGCTTGTCAGGATAAAAAGCTATATGCTACTGTAATATTAATTTACAGTTGCAGTCACAGCTCACATTGCTGCCTCAGAAGCATGATGAATGGAGATTTAGTATTTAACCATTACTATTAATGTCATAGTTATTTCATGACACTATAAAATAAAGGTCCACTGAAAATACCTTCCTGTTTTTTTGTTTTCATTGCCAATCTGAAATAAAAAAGCTATGATCTCTCTCTTTAACTGATTCCTTTCTGTGCTAGATTTGGGTATGTGATTTTAGGCGAAAATTAGGCTATCCCTATATTTTAGCAAGTACTTTTGATACTTAAGTGTCTTTAAAACCAAATACTTTTAGACTTTTACTCAAGTAGTATTTTACTGTGTGACTTTCACTTGAGTCATTTTCTATTAAGGTATCTTTACTTTGACTCAAGTGTGACAATTTACAGTTTTTTCAATTGTTTAAGCACAATTTTGAAAACAGGGCCCGGTTTGTCAAAACACTACACACAATTAGCACAACCCTACACCAAAGTAGCACAACACTTCAGATCATTTGCAAAATGGAAAACTTTTGTCAAAACTATACACGACTTCATAAAAATTATATTTTGTTACCATACGAAACACACATATTTCATATGACTTCAATCCTTTTGAACCAATTACACACTGCTGTTGCTAACCTCAAACACTTTTAGCAAGTCTAATTGTCAGTGATTAGAGTAGTGTAAATGAAGTACAGAGAGAAAGTGCAACTGTACAAACACTACACAAGACCAACGCTGCAGACTGAGGAAAATATCATTTATTTCTCTCCATATACCCAAATCAGTCAACATGTCACTATGGAGAATCACAACAAAACATGTCCCAGTTTTCATGCTACTACAGTAGTGTGCATAACACTGTTAGCTCAGCAAACAACAGACAAACTTAAAATACTGTATCCAGTACAGGTTACAATTACAGTAAATAACAACAACAATAAACATAAAAAAGAATCAGAAAAAAACTGACAATATTGTACAGAAAATACTACAGTAAACATACTATACATTATCTCTTCGCCTAGCTGGATCTGATCAGAGAATTTCATCAACATCACAAGCAATATCGTCATTAGGAAGACAACGCGGGAAGAACCGTCTTGAATGTCGAATCCATCCTTGCACAGCTGCGCCGTCGACTTGGTCACAGGCGTCCTCCATGGCCTGAATGAGGGGTACCTGAGCCTGGGGCTGGAGATCGTAAACCTTCCACCGCCATGCAGAGAAAAACTCTTCGATAGGGTTTAGAAACGGAGAGTATGGTGGAAGGTATAGTACTGTCAACTGTGGATGGTGTTGAAACCAGTTCTGGACCAAAGCAGAGCGGTGGAATGACACATTGTCCCAGAAGACCGTGTATTGCATGTGGTGCATTTCTTTACCTACTCTGACGATGTGGTGCAATCGGTCCAAAAATGCGAGAATGTGAGGTCTGTTGTAAGGGCCCATTTTGGCATGATGGAGGACAACCCCATGCTGTTAAATGGCTGCGCAAAGGGTGATGTTATCCCCACGTTGCCCTGGGACATTGATTACAGCCCTGTGGCCAATGATATTTCTGCCTCGCCTTCTTGCTTTTGTGAGGTTGAACCCTACCTCATCAGTATACAGTATATGAATTCATGCAGGATTTCCTCAGCATCCATCTGCAAAACTCCCTGAAATACAGTGAAAGACAAGATTGTGTAGTTCAGGATAGGTCGAGTATACAGTCAATGTAAAAAAGTAATGTGTGCAGTATGCAACATCACAGTGCTAAAGTGAACAATACAAACCTCCACATACTCATGCCGCAGCCGTTTGACCCTCTCTGAATTCCGCTCAAAAGGCACTCGATAAAGTTGTTTCATTTGAACCTGATGTCTTTTCAGGATGCGTGCCAGTGTTGACTGAGAGACCTGATGGACATTATTGAAAATGGCATGGTCACTGATAATGTTGGCTTTAGGTTCTCTGAGCCTGATAGCATTATTGGCCAAAACCATGTCTATTATCTCTCTCTCTTGTTCTTGCGTGAATATGGGCCCCCTTCCTCCTTGTCGTTCCCGACCCTCAAGCCTATGTAGAGAATAATACATGTAACTTACTGTACAATGTCACAGGAAGGGGTATCACAAGTGCGGATATGGTGCATACAATAAGCGGCTGATTACTGTAACTGTAGACAGATCTTCTTTTACCTGTTTTCCTGTCGAAAAGTGACATTATGACAGATGCCACTGTATATCTGCTAAGATTTGGCTGAACTCTCAGTCCAGCCTCCCTCAGCGTCAATCCATGGTTCACAACATGGTCCACTAGTGTTGCACGAATGTCATTTGATAAGTTTGGTCCTCTTCTTCTTTGTGCACATTCTCCTCCTGCTTCAGGTCTTCCTCGGCCTCTGCCTCGGCCTCTGCCTCTTCCTCGTTCTCTGTGTACTCCTCCTCTCACCCTCACTCTTCTTCTGACTCCTTCCATTTTGGTTGAAGGCAGGTGAACCTACCTCCTGCATTTTTATAGTGCTTAAACCTGATTGGTGTGTCTACAATTTAGCAATCATGTGTTTGTGCACCTGATGGCTGTGTTTAACAGATTGGCTCATAGGTGTGGTAATTTGACAGTCAGTGCTTTTGAATTGAAAGGAAGTGACATTATGATATACTTCTGTGTCTGATGTATACAAGTGTGTTTAGTGTTTTGCAAATCACTGTGTGTAATGTTTTGTAAATAGTGTGAAGCTGACAATGTGCTTACAGTTGTGCAAATCTAGCCTTGTGTTTTGCTCCTTGAGTGTAAGGTTTTGCTAATTGTGGGAAAAGTTAAATTGTAGTGTGTCAGCAATCGTAAAAAACTGTAGTACCTTTTCCACCTCTGGTCAAAAGTAGTGCATTATATAGGGAATAGGATGTCAATTTGTCAGTCGGTCCCAGAGCTTACGATTTGTTTTTCTCCCTCTGCTGGCCTGGAGGACCCAGACAGACCAGGCCACCATGGCTCACATGGCTGTGTCTCAATACCCTTAAATGGCTTCCATTCCACATAACCTTTACTTCTAGGAGAAGCTATACAGGACCTGACGAGGGAAAACTCCAGGCCTTAGATATAGACCTGGAGGTTTTCCTAGTCAGGTCACATGGTCAGGAAAAGGTCTCGGCCATATTTATATAATATTAACTGATATGAGGAGGCTTAAAAAGGTTTATGACTATATGGCTATAGCTATTAACATTCATAACCAGTTCTAACCAGTTAATCTATCTAGTGATCTGTAGGAAAGGAGGAGGAGGAAAGATAAATAAGACTATTGGGATGTAGCCGGTCTCCCTTAACTGTAGTGGCCAGAGAGTCTCTTTATTACTTCACTGTTTAAACAGCATGATTTACAAAGTCTGGACAACTGTGTGCATCCATCTGAAGAATTCCACTGTTTTGTCCCATATTGATGATGTCATAATGACAATGGTGTGAACACCGACCCATATGTCCATGGAACAACCGAGTCATGGAGTGTAATGCACTGAATGAAGACGTTTTTTTTGATGTTGATTAAAACATATTTTATTTATAATGCCAATGCACGAATGTTACCCTGCAATCACATATGTAGCTAATTACCAGCTTTAATAAACTGTCATGATGATTATTTGTGTTATTTTAAGAAAATGTCCTCATTGAATACAAAGGAAAACATTGAATTGTATCTGGCATTTGTCTTAAATTGTCATTACATAATGTTTACTATTGACATATATGGAAACAATCACAGACACAGCAGAGCCAGGTTAAATGTCATAGAGATTTATGTAAGCTATAGAATATACATCTATAGAAGTCAATGGGTCCACAGTTACAGACTATAACATTAGAATGGCAACAGAGTACACTGTCTGTAGATGCATTCAATGCAATGCAATACAATTGTAATTACATTCAATGTGACTAAGCTTGGGACTCTCGAACAGCATTGTTTCAGATTTTCATTGTATACTGCAAGCACCTTGTACTGCTTTCACCACTGGTTCAATAACTCCTTTAACCAATCTATAAAGCCATTTTCTCCTTCAGCTCTCTCTCTTGCCTCCCTTTCAGATTTTTCCCTCACCTCCTTTATTTCTTTATCTTTAGCCTCATTTTCCAGTTTCAGTTTCTTCAGTTCCTCCTCCCTGAGTCTCTGCTCTTCCTTCTCTCTCTGGATTCTCTTCTTCTCCTCTTTAATCGCTTTCTCCTGAGACTCTTGTTCCATTTTCTTCAGTTGCTCCTCATGTCTGTGTTTCTGCTCTTCGTTCTCTCTCAGGATCCTCTCATTCTCCTCTTTAAGCGCTTTCTCCCGAGCCTCTTGTTTCATTTTTTCTTTCTTCAGTTTCTCCTCCTCTCTGCGTATCTTCTCTTCTTCCTCTCTCATGATCCTGTTCTTCTCCTCTTCAATCGCTCTCTCAGCCTTCTGGAACGTCTCAGTGGTGTAAAATGCGTGCTCCATTCATCTTCACCATCTTGTTTATTTTCTCAAGCAGCTCTGTGACCTGGGAGGGATTCTTATCTTTGTTGTTAAAGACATGATATCCCCCATTGCATTGAGAAACTAAACTTTGCAGACCTGGATTTTCACCCAGGAAGTCTTCAATTGTTACATCATCATCATCAAGAAGGTCTCCATGTGTGAAGAGAACCATGGTGTATTTCGATGCTTCATCACTAAATAATGTCTGAATCATCTCCACAGTGTTCCGCTCCTCTTCAGTGAATCTTCCCAGCTTGAGCACAACCAGGAACACATGGGGACCAGGAGCAGAGAGAGAGATGCACAGAGCGATCTTTCTCAGTGCCTCCTCATTGGACAATGTAGTATCAAACAACCCTGGGGTGTTGATAACAGCTACACTTTGCTCACTCACCTTCCCTCTTGTCTTTTTACAGTCTTTTGTCGGAGAAATGGAGGAAAACTTTGATTCGAAAGCTTTTGTCCGCACAATGGTGTTTCCTGCTGCACTTTTCCCAGCTCCAGTCTTCCTGACCAGAACAATCCGGACCTCCTCCTTTTGTGTCTGCGGTTGGAGTCCTGTTGGATTAAATGGACACGAATGTTACCTTTTAAACTTCATGTACCACATGTTAGCACATTTTCAGGAATGGCTACATTTCTAAGATTCACACTTCTTCCTGACACACAGCAATACTTCGTGGTCTGCACAAAATACTCTGTGAGCATCGCCTGTACAGATGTAGGATCTTCATTTGAGCCAGTTTGTTACAGCAGGAAAATAATCCTGAGGCAACAGGAAATGTAAATTATGATGTGGAGTTATATTAATGGATATTTTTGTAGGGATTGATATTTTTCATTAGGGTAAATCAAGTCTGAACTTTCAAAGTGGAAATTACTAACTTTAGAAGCCTTTTATAAACTCAAATACGCAACATGTTTCAATTTCCTGCTAAGCAGGAAAAACTTCAGCAACAAAAGAGTGATCAAACTAAGATCCTATTGACTACTATCAAATACCAACAAAACTCTTAAGGTTACTTTTATAATTTAAAGGCCACAGTACAAAAATAAATGTCTAATCCATGTTTTCCTTTTTAGAATCATTACATCAAGTGAGAAAGAGAACAAAAGAGAGAGAGAGCGAGAGCGAGAAGTGCTCATGAACAGTGATGTACAATCAGTGCATAGTCTACTAGCATTAATGCAAAATTATGTAATATGAATGTAAAAAAAATTAAAAAAATACTAAATATAAGTAGAATATCTAGTCCCAAATAAAATGTTACCTAAAGTATCAATAAAACATCTGTTTTAACTAAATAATATATAATAAAATGAGTTACTGCACTAACTTGTATATTACAATGTAACTAATACTGATAACTATTTGTGTCAACTTGACAAAAAAATAAAAGCAGTGGGGTAAGATAAAAATAATGCTCCCCGTCATTATATTTCTCGAGCACATGAAGTTTAACTTCTTGCCACTAGGGGGTGCCATTTCGACATAGCACAATTTCGTGCCCATTTCAAACGGCCTCGTACTCAATTCTTGCTCGTACAATATGCATATTATTATTAATATTGGATAGAAAACTCTCTAGTTTCTAAAACCGTTTGAATTATGTCTGTGGGTGAACCAGAACTCTTTCTGCAGCGAAATCCATGACAGGACCTGCGAAGGTCTGAAAACGAAGATCTGTTTTGAGATCAGTTTAAAGCCCTGTATGTGTCGTATGGGTCGACATGAACTGCACCCGCCTTCCCCTGGATGTCAGTAACCAACGAGAAGTGGAATGGGGTCTCTACGTCATTCTCAGAGTTTATAAATGGCCATGGAGCGAGAGGACCTCTTTTCGTCTTTCCCCTTTACGCAACGCAGGACCTCAGGATAGCATTTTGAAACGCTCAGTTATCGACCTTAATTTTCTGGCTGCAGGGTGAATATTGAAAAAACTGGAAAATATGTGCACATTTTCAAACGGCCTCTTAAGAAATTTTTGATTTTACAATATGCATATATTTACTACTATTGGATAGATAACAGTCTATAGTTTCTAAAAACGTTTGAATTATTTCTCTAAGTGGAACAGAACTATTTTTACAGCCATTTTCCTATCCGAATTGAGATTTCCAAAATGCGATGTGTCTCTTTAAGACCTTGTCTATAAAAGGTCATGACACTTAGGACCGTAGAAACACGTCATACGCCTTCATCTGGGTGTAATGCGGAAGTGAGAGTTGAAAGGAGTCGAATATCTCTTCCAGGGACTGAATACAACATCTTCTTGTGAGACCTGCGCAGTTTAATTTTTTTTCCGGGCGCGAGGCAGAACCTGGACTCGGCTCCTGGAATACGCTCGTTAAAGGTGAATATGACCTCTGCCTACGATATTATTTGATACATGTCACAAAATCATCCTAAAGTATGTTTTTTCAATATACTTTAATTATATTATTGCAATTTATTCTGGACTTTAGATGTGATGCGACGGAAGAATTTTTTGAAGAAAGACAGATTAGCGCCGCACGGCCATTGTGCTTGCTAACCAAAGAGGGAAATAATTCGTTCTGGAACCCAACTAAAGACTGTACTGGACAATGGACCCCGTTACAACATTCTGATGGAAGATCAACAAAGATAAGGACCCAATTTGGGATGCTTTTTCATATATCTGTCGAACTGTGCTATGCTAGCGCTTGACTAGAATCAATGCTGCCGTATGCTAGCTAATGTTGTAAGCTAATATAACGATATATTGTGTTTTCGCTGTAAAACACTTCAAAAATCGGAAATATTGGCTCTATTCACACGATATTTGTCTTTCATTAGCTATCCACCATATGTTTTTCTGAAATGTTTTATGAGGTGTAATTAGTAGTTGACGTTGGTGTCTGTATTTTCTCTGGCTACTCCCGTGTGATTTCAGACTGTAGCTATGATGTAGCAATGATGGGAGCAGTAATGTAAAACTGATTTATAGCTAAAATATGCACATTTTATGAACAAAACATAGATTTATTGTGTAACATGTTATAGGACTGTCATCTGAGGTAGTTTTTTCTAGGTTGTTTAGGTTGGTTCTAGGTTATTTAGGTTGGCTTGTGCATGCTACTTGAATCATAATTCATACATCATAATCATAATCATACGTGTCTGTCCACTTTTTTATTTGGTGGTGAGCTAACATAAATATATGTGGTGTTTTCTCTGTAAAACATTTAAAAAATCGGACATGTTGGCTGGATTGACAAGATGTTTATCTTTCAAATGCTGTATTGGACTTGTTAATATGTGAAAGTTAAATATTTTAAAAAAATAGATTTTGAATTTCGCGCCCTACAATTGAGTTGGATGTTGTCACAGTTGTACCGATATCGGGACAGCCCGCCTAACAGGTTAACTTCTTATGGCTGCAAGGGGCAGTATTGAGTAGCCAGATAAAAGATGCCCATTTCAAACGGCCTCGTACTCAATTCTTGCTCGTACAATATGCATATTATTATTACTATTGGATAGAAAACACTCTCTAGTTTCTAAAACCGTTTGAATTATTTCTCTGAGTGAAACAGAACTCATTCTGCAGCACATTTCCTGACCAGGAAGTGGAATGTCTGAAATCGATGCTCTGTTCAACTTCCTGCCTATACATGGGCATGAAACGTAGGAGTCTACATGCACTTCATAGACCTTCCCCTGGTTGTCAAGAGACTGTGAGAGAAGAAAGTTTGTGTTGATCTTGTTCTGAATTGGAATACAAGCTCTTTGTATGACGTGTCCCTCATTTCCGGTACTCTTGGCAGCGCCATTGGGACAGTGGGATTGCCTTCTGTTTAGCTGCCGTTATGGACGACTACTATCTCCGGCTAAGATTTTATTTGATACATGTGACCATATCATCGTAAAGTATGTTTTTTCAATATAGTTTAATCAGATTATTGAAATTTTTTCGGGAGTTTTGCCGTGTCCGTTCTCTGACTTTGTTGACGTTGGAGAGATCCGTGCCACTTGGCAAGTGCCCATGCTAAATGAAGAGGGAAATTTGCCGTTCCAGATCCAAACAACGACTGTTCTGGACAAAGGACACCTTGTCCAACATTCTGACGGAAGATCACCAAAAGTAAGAAACATTTTATGATGCTATTTCTAATATCTGTCGTGCATGTGAACTGGTCGTCGGCGCCCAAGTGTTTCTGGCTATTGTGGCTACGCTAAAAAAACGCTACATTTTGTTTTCGCTGTAAAACATTTAATAAATCGGAAATATTGTCTGGAATCACAAGATGCCTGTCTTTCAATTGCTGTACACTATGTATTTTTCAGAAATGTTTTATGATAAGTAATAGGTATTTAATATAAGTAATTAGGTATTTGACGTTGGTGTCTGTAAATATTATGTCTGCTTTCGGTGCAATTTCTGATTGTAGCTGAAATGTAAACTATGATTTATACCTGAAATATGCAAATTTTTCGAACAAAACATATGCTATACAATAAATATGTTATCAGACTGTCATCTGAGGAGGTTGTTTCTTGGTTAGTGGCTATTTATATCTTTATTTGGTCGAATTTGTGATAGCTACTGATGCAGTAAAAAACTGTTGGAGTAAATAAAGTGGTGTCTTTTGCTAACGTGGTTAGCTAATAGATTTACATATTTTGTTTTCCCTGTAAAACATTTAAAAAATCGGACATGTTGGCTGGATTCACAAGATGTGTACCTTTCATATGCTGTATTGTACTTGTTAATGTGTGAAAGTTAAATATTTAAAAAATATATATTTTGAATTTCGCGCCCTGCACTTGAGCTGGATGTTGTCATAAGTGTACCGGTGTCGGGCTGTACCCCAAACAGGTTAACAAGTTTTAAGTGTCTTCACTTATTGCAAATCATGTGAAAGGATGTGTTGATTAATAGGGAACCAATTCATTGTATGGGCACCAGTCACTCCCTCCTCCGGCTTTGGGGGAGATAAGGTCTGAGATAGGATGTGTGGGGTAGTGTCTGGAACGATTGCACGACTTCTCTGATGTTGCAACTATCTTGGGATATAGTAATGGTTAAAGGACAATGGTTTTACTTGAGAAATGGGTATCTGGATCTGACAATTGATTTATGCCATAGAATGAGTTGGTGTTTTTGTACAATGGGATACCGACGTCGGGCTTGCACGCCAAACAGGTTAATGAACGTAAACTGAACACTTACACATACAAAAGCAACAAACGTGACCAAACCGAAAACAGTCCCGTGTGGCACGAACACTGACACGAGATACAAACACCCACAAAACACACGTGAAACCCCGGCTGCCTAAGTATGATTCTCAATCAGGGACAACGATTGACAGCTGCCTCTGATTGAGAATCATACCAGGCTGAACACAAAACCCCAACAAATAAAATAACACATAGACAACCCACCCCAACTCACGCCCTGACCAACTAATTAAATACAAGAAAAAGGAAAAACAGGTCAGGAACGTGACATTATGTTTGTTAAAACTTCTCTAGGATATGTAGCGTCCCACTTGGCCAATAGCCAGGGAAAATGTAGAGCGCCAAATTCAAAAAAAATTATATAAAATCAAACTTTCATTAAATCACACATGTAAGATACCAAATTAAAGCTACACTCATTGTGAATCCAGCCACCATGTCAGATTTCAAAAAGTATTTTCGGCAAAAGCATAAGATGCTATTATCTGATGATAGCACAACAGTAAACAAAGAGAGTGTAGCATATTTCAACACTGCAGGCATGAAACAAAACGCAGAAATAAAATATAAATCATGCCTTAACTGCTTACTTTCAATGCTATCATCTATCTAGTACAGGGCATAGGGAGATGTAGATATAAGGTATACAAAGGGAACATTGGACAATAGACCGTATTTTGCTGGATAGAACCTCACTGGATTATTTACAGTGGCTTATGTTATAGCGAGGAGAGTGGCCAAAACCTGGGGGCAAAACTGCTAGTACACAGTTCGACACATATATGAAATAGCATCACAAAATGGGTCCTACTTTTGGTGATCTTCCATCAGAATGTTGGACAAGGTGTCCTTTGTCAAGAACAATCGTTGTTTGGATTTAGAACGTCCTTTTCCCTCTTGAATTAGCAAGCGCACTAGCCAAGTTGCGCGAAGCTCTCCTTTCTGAACAAAGGCACACAACGCAACACGCCTAACGTCCCGAATAAATTTCAAAAATCTAATAAAACTATATTGAAAAAACATACTTTACGATGATATTGTCACATGTATCAAATAAAATCAAAGCCGGAGATAGTATTCGCCTATAACGAAAGCTATTCAGAAGGCAAATCCAGGTCCACCCTCGCGCCTTCCTAAAAACAGGAAATGGGTGACACGTCATTCCAAGAAGACGTATTCCACCTCAGACCAAGATAAACACTTCCTTTCTTCTCTCACGTCCTCTTGACATCTAGGGGAAGGTGTATGACGTGCATGTATACTCATACGTGTCATGCCCATTTATAGGCAGGCCCTTGAACAGAGCATAATTTTCAGACTTTCCACTTCCTGGTCAGAAATTGTGCTGCCAAATGAGTTCTGTTTTACTCACAGACAAAATTCAAACGGTTTTAGAAACTAGAAAGTGTTTTCTATCCAATAGTAATAATAATATGCATATTGTACGAGCAAGAATAGAGTACGAGGCCGTTTAAATTGGGCACGTTTTTCCCCCAAAGTGTAAATAGTGCCCTCTATCCTCATCAGGTTAACACTGTTTTGGTTACTGCGTGGTTCCATATGTGTTATTTCATACTTATGATGTCTTCTATCACGTTAAAGGTAAGACCCAGATGCAGACAGTGTCGAAGTAACAGGTGCAGGCAAAAGACAGGTCAAGTGAAGGCAGAGTTCAGTAATCCAGATAGGTGGGGCAAAGGTACAGGACCGCAGGCAGGCTTAGGGTGTCACGGTCGTTGTAATGAATAGACCAAGGTGCAGCGTGAGTAGATTTCCACATAATTGTAATAAACCGAAACTCAGTAAAACAAAACAAACAAGCACAAACGAAACGTGAAGCTACTATTGTGCACTCAGGCAACTATCCGTAGACAAGATCCCACAAATAACCATGGGAAATGGCTACCTCAATATGATCCCCAATCAGAGACAACGATAACCAGCTGCCTCTGATTGGGAACCATATCAGGCCACCATAGACATACAAATACACCTAGATGACCCAGTCAAGTCACTATCACGCCCCAACCAACACAGAGAATAAACAGCTTACTATGGCCAGGGCGTAACATAGGGTTGTCAGGCAGAGGTCAGCAATCCAGAGTAGTGAGACAAAGGTACAGGACGGCATTCAGGCTCAGGGTCAAGACAGGCAGAAATGGTCAAAACCGGGAAAACTAGAAAACAGGAACTTTAGCAAAGACAGGAGCAAGGGGAGAAATGCTGGTAGGTTGGGTGGGCATCTGTCCACAGTGGCGGCTCTGGCGCTGGTCGTGGTCCCCACCCCACCTTAATCCCCACTTCCGTGGCCTCCTCATAATTGTGACCCTCCAAATTAACCCCTATGGACAGAAGGGCAGCACCGGACTGAGAGGCAGCACCGGACTGAGGGGCAGCACCGGACTGAGGGGCAGCACCGGACTGAGGGGCAGTACAGTACTGAGGGGCAGCTCCGGACTGAGGGGGAATTCCGGCATCGCCGGCGTGACAGGTAGCTCTGGCAGCTCCTGACTGACGGGCGGCTCTGGCTGCTCCTGACTGGCGGGCGGCTCTGGCTGCTCCTGACTGGCGGGCGGCTCTGGCTGCTCCTGACTGGCGGGCGGCTCTGGCTGCTGCTGACTGGTGGGCGGCTCTGGCTGCTCCTGACTGGCGGGCGGCTCTGGCTGCACCTGACTGGCGGGCGGCTTTGAAGGCTGGCTGCTCCTCTGGCTGCTCCTGACTGGCGAGCGGCTTTGAAGGCTCCTGACTAACGGACGGCTTTGAAGGCTAAGGACAGACGGGCGGCTTTGAAGGCTCAGGACAGACGGGCAGCTCAGACGGCGCTGGGCAGACGGACAGCTTAGACGGCGTTGGGCAGACGGGCAGTGCAGGCGACGCTGGGCAGACGGACAGTGCAGACGACGCTGGGCAGATGGCAGACTCTGGCCGGCTGAGACCCACAGTAGGCCTGGTGCGTTGTGCCGGAACTGGTGGTACCGGGCTAAGGACACGCACCTCAAGGCTAGTGGGGGGAGCAGCAACAGGACGCACAGGGCTCTGGAGACGCACAGGAGGTTTGGTGCGTGGTGTAGGCACTGGTGGTACTGGGCTGGGGCGGGGAGGTGGCGCCGGATATACCGGACCGTGAAAGCGTACTGGCTCCCTTGAGCACCGAGCCTGCCCAACCTTACCTGGTTGAATGCTCCCTGTAGCCCGACCAGTGCAGGGAGGTGGAATAACCTGCACTGGGCTGTGTTGGCGAACCGGGGACACCATGCGTAAGGCTGGTGCCATGTATGCCGGCCCGAGGAGACGCACTGGAGACCAGACGCGTTGAGCCGGCTTCATGGCACCTGGCTCAATGCTCAATCTAGCCCGGCCAATACGTGGAGCTGGGATGTACCGCACAGGTCTAAGCACATGCACAGGAGACACTGTGCGCTTTACCGCATAACACGGTGTCTGTCCGTACTCTCGCTCTCCACGGTAAGCACGGGGAGTTGGCGCAGGTTTCCTACCTGACTTCGCCCCACTCCCTTTTATCCCCCCCCCCAAGAAATTTTTGGAGCTGACTCTCAGGCTTCCAGCCTCGCTTCCGTGCTGCCTCCTCATACCGCCGCCTCTCGGCTTTAGCTGCCTCCAGCTCTTCACGAGGGCGGCGATATTCTCCCGGTTGTGCCCAGGGTCCTCCGCTGTCCAGAATTTCCTCCCAACTCCATAAGTCCTGCGATCGCTGCTCCTGCTGCTGCTGTCTCTTACCACGCTGCTTGGTCCTTGGTTGGTGGGTGATTCTGTCACGCTCGTCTTCCTCCTCGTCTGAGGAGGAGCAAGGATCGGACCAAAGCGCAGCGTAGTTTGAATACATATTTTAATTATAGCAACGAAGACGAAAAACACTTGATAAAATACAAAACAATAAACGACGTGAACAAACGAACGAAAACAGTACCGTGTGGCGAACAAACACAGACACGGCAACAATCACCCATAAACAAACATTGAAAACAGCCTACCTTAATATGGTTCCCAATAAGAGACAATGATAAACACCTGCCTCTGATTGAGAACCATATTAGGCCAAAAGAACAAATCTAAACATAGAAACAAATAACATAGACTGCCCACCCCAACTCACGCCCTGACCATACCAAATAAAGACAAAACAAGGGAAATAAGGTCAGGAACGTGACACAACACAAACGTTGTGTCAGGGGGCAGGAAGTTGTAATGCAAAGACACATGTTCTATACAACCACGTGACTTAGAGGAAGCAGCCACTTCAGACTATGCTGCTGTAGTTTCAGTACACTACTAGTGGCATAGATTTAGACCTACTGATCTTTCATTTTGTTGTTCTTTGCGTTGTGCTTTGCATATTGAAGTGTAGGAAAATGTTTTTAAAAATAAAGGTGTTATTATCAGTATTGTCATTAGAACTATTATTATAGGGCTCTGGTCAAAAGTAATGCACTATATAGGGAATAAGGTGCCATTTCAGACACAGTCAGTCAGTCAGCCTCAACAAGAAAGGAACAAGCAGCCCTATGAAGTCAAGAGTCCAGCAATTCGTATCAATGGTGTAAAAGATTTACTCAAAATGGACATCATGGGACAAACATGAGTTATCTTGTGTCAAACACACACACACACACACACACACACACACACACACTGACCTGCAGCACAGCACACAGGACGGTAGAAGAAAATCATTAATTCACTCACATTCAAAGTTGTATTGATTTGGCTTGACTGAATCGTTATATGTGAGAGGTTATCCAATGGTTAGACCAGGCACAACATGGTGTATTGTATTTCAGTCATAACTAGTGAGGAAGGATTTAAGTAATTGTTTGAGAGATCCTGTATAAAACAAGTAGGCTGACCCACTCTCACACTCTATCTCTTTAGTATCATTACAGGAGTATAGACACTGCTACTACTACTCTCACAGTGCTTGAGACTGATATATCTTCACTCCAAACATGAACAGCAAAGAATCTAATTCTGGTGAGTAGCCTTTAGTGTACAGCGATAGGAACTCAAATGAATTACTTGGAATAGTATTGATGCTGTTTTTCCTATGTAATTTTTCCTTTATCCTCTAACGCCTACCAAACCCGGATCCGGGAGCCCCCCATCACAAAAGCTGACTAGCATAGCCTAGCCTAAAGTTACAGGGATATCATAAAATAAAATGTTCATGAAATCACAAGTCCAAGACACCAAATGAAAGATACAGATCTTGTGATTCAAGCCCTCATCTCTGATTTTTTAAATGTTTTACAGGGAAGACACAATATGTAAATCTATTAGCTAACCACGTTAGCAAAAGACACCACCTCATTACTCCACCATTTTCTTACTGCATCAGTAGCTATCACAAATTCGACCAAATAAAGATATAAATAGCAACTAAGCAAGAAACAACCTCATCAGATGACAGTCTGATAACATATTTATTGTATAGCAAAGGTTTTGTTAGAAAAATGTGCATATTTCAGGTATAAATCATAGTTTACAATTGCAGCCCCCATTACAACTCTCACTAAAATGACTAGAATAACTACAGAGACCATTGTGTATTAGATAATTAGTCATCATAAAACATTTCTTAAAAATACACAGCGTACAGCAGATGAAAGACACAGATCTTGTGAATATAGCAAATATTTCAGATTTTCTAAGTGTTTTACAGCGAAAACACAATATAACGTTATATTAGCTTAGCACAGTAGGAAACCAAACAACAGCATTGATTCCAGCCAAACATAGCGATAACGTATTCACCACCAAAATAAAATAAAAATCACTAACCTTCTCAGAATTCTTCAGATGACAGTCCTGTAACATCATATTACACAATTCAAATAGAGTTGGTTCGAAAATGTGCATATTTAGCCGCACAATTCGTGGTTACACAACTTGATTAGTGGGAAAACAATCAAGAAATCTGTCCCGCGCCATCTTTGAAAGGCACGTACTCTAATCAATAAATAATCGTAAACTTGACTAAAAAATACAGGTTGGACATCAAATGAAAGATGCATTAGTTATTAATGCAACCGCTGAGTTAGATTTTTAAAATGAACGTTACTAGACATACAGTGTTCGATACAGTGTTTGTTACAGCCAGACTAGTGCCGCAATAATGGTGGACAAATCCGTTTACATTTTTCCACATAAATACGGAATAACATCATAAATAGCGCTTACTTTTGGACGAGCTTCCATCAGAATCTTGGCCAAGTGGTCCTTTGTCCAAAAGAATCGTTGCTTCGTTGTAAACAGTCGCCTTCAACTTCGGAATTAGCCGCTAACAGTAGATATATGGCCACAGCATGCCCAAATCCCCAAAACTCAATTCGAAGGAAATTCCAAAAGTAGCAATATACTCGCATAAACTGATATAACTCGGTTTAAAATAACTTCGTTATGATGTTTCTAACACCTATATCGAATTAAATTAAAGACGGATATATTTAATGCAATCGCTGAATTACATTTTTAAAATGAACGTTACTGCGTAATACAGGGTGCGATAAAGCAAGGCTACACTTCAAGTAATGGCATCTTTTTACTTTTTCCAACAGAACAATCAATTATCAGCATAAATAGTTCTTTTTTTTTGATTAACTCCCATCAGAATCTTGGGAAAGGTGTCCTTTGTCCAAAAGAAACGTTGCTAGGTTGGAGAACGTCGTCTTCAACGTTGCAATTAGCAGTAAACATTAGCCATGTGGGCCAGAGATACCCAACTTCCTACAACGTCACGAAAATAAATACCCGAAAATCGCAATATACTGACATAAACTGATATAATTCGGATTAAAATAACAACATTACGATGTCTTTAATTAACACCTATATCGAATAAAAACAGAGCCGGATATATCTAGGAGCTAAAACAGGAGCTTCTAACATGACATGCCAAGACCCTCCCTGCGTCAGAGCGAAGAGTGGAAAGATGGGACACTTCGATTCCAAGCAATTTATAACCTTTGGGAACTGCGTAGAAACTCCATTTCAAGAGATGCAGTGCATCTCAACCAATAGAGGACAGGCAAATTAATACACAGGTCTCAGAACAGCCAGCAAAATTCTGCATTCTGACATACAGATAGGAAAATTGCTCTAAGTCCAGTTCTGTTTCACCCACAGATATAATTCAAACGGTTTTAGACACTAGAGAGTGTTTTCTATCCAATAGTAATAATAATATGCATATTGTACGAGCAAGAATTGAGTACGAGGCCTTTTTGAAATGGGCACCTTTTATCTGGCTACTCAATACTGCCCCTTGAGCCCAAACAGGTTAACATACTGGCAAGTTTGATGTATAACTACTAACGATAGGTAGATAGCTAACATACCGGTACATACTACTGTAATTATATGCTATGTGGTTCGTATGGACAGTGTAGCTAACAAATTGTCAGCCAACATAACGTGTAAGTTAACTTATTTGAAAGGTAATTACTTTATTACATTGAGGAGCAAGCTACCACGAGGATGGTCTCTATCAACTCTGCGGCTTGAGCATGCTTTTGGTGCACTGTCGATAGCGCGCTGGACTTCGGGCAAGAAGATCGAGGGTTCAAAACCTGCTCCCTGCTTGTTTCATTTGAAATCATGCGCAATTATCAGTTTATTATTTGGTTTATTATTTGGGACCCAAAAGCATAATCAGTGCTCTATTTCCCCCTTGGTCGTTAACCTCTTGACGCTAGGGGTCAGATATTTTTCCCAAGGTAAACGGACTATTTCTCAGGTTCAGATCGTAGAATATGCATATAATTTACAGATTAGGATAGAGACTCCAAAGTTTCCAAAACTGTCAAAATATTGTCTGTGAGTATAGCAAAACTGATTCTGCAGGCGAAAACCTGAGAAAATCTAACCCGGATGTGATTATTTATTTTTTTAAGAACTAATTTGTCTTTCAATTGCTGTCCAACCTGTATTTTTTTAGTCAAGTTTATGAATAGTTTTCGATAAGAATAGGGGCCTTTCTAAGATGGCGCCGGACAGATTGCTTGAGTATTTGGACACTATATTCATTGTATAAGCACGATTTGTGCCGCTAAATATGCACATTTTCGAACAAACTCTATATGCATTGTGTAATATGATGTTACAGGACTGTCATCTGAAGAATTCTGAGAAGGTTAGTGAAAAAATTTATATATTTTGGTGGTGAATACGTTATCGCTATGTTTGGCTGGAATCAATGCGGTTGTGTGGCTTGCCATTGTGGTAACCTAATATAACGCTATATTGTGTTTTCGCTGTAAAACACTTAGAAAATCTGAATTATTGTCTGGATTCACAAGATCTGTGTCTTTCAATTGCTGTACGCTGTGTATTTTTAAGAAATGTTTTATGATGAGTAATTAGTTAATACACGTTGCTCTCTGTAGTTATTCTAGTCGCTTTGGAGAGAGTTGTGATGGTGGCTGCAATGGTAAACTATGATTTATACCTGAAATATGCAAATTTTTCTAACAAAACATATGCTATACAATAAATATGTTATCAGACTGTCATCTGATAAAGTTGTTTCTTGGTTAGTGGCTATTTATATCTTTATTTGGTCGAATTAGTGATAGCTACTGATGCAGTAACAAAATGGTGGAGTAAGAAAAGTGGTGTCTTTTGCTAACGTGGTTAGCTAATAGATTTACATATTGTGTCTTCCCTGTAAAACATTTAAAAAATCAGAAATGATGGCTGTATTCACAAGAAGTGTATCTTTCATCTGGTGTCTTGGACTTGTGATTTAATGATATTTAGATGCTAGTATTTACTTGTGACGCTATGCTAGGCTATGCTAGTCAGCTTTTTTACTGATGGGGGTGCTCCCGGATCCGGGTTTGGTGGGAGGTAGAGGTTAAAAACAAACTGAGGATTGATTAGAAAAAACATTTGACATGTTTCTACGACCAATACGGATACTTTTTGGAATTTGTCGAACGGAACAAGGCTGTAGTTTTTTCAACATAATGCGCAACCCAAATGGTGTTTTTTGTGATAAAAGTAATATGTATCGAACAAAAAGAACATTTGTTGTGTAACTGGGAGTCTCGTGAGTGGAAACATCCAAAGATTACAAAGGTAAGCGATTCATTTTATTGCTTTTCTGACTTTCGTGACCAAGCTAACCAAGCTAATATAAGGCTAGCTGTTTTTAGCATTGAAAGCTACACTCACAAAAGCTTGGATTTCTTTCGTTGTAAAATATATTTTAAAAATCTGACACGATAGGTGGATTAACAACAAGCTAAACTGTGTTTTGGTATATTTCACTTGTGATTGCATGATTATAAATATTTGGAGTAATATTTTTTAATCTGATACGTTTGGAAATTTTCATCTTCCTTTCAGGACCGGAACGAGGCTGTAGTTTTCTCAACATAACGCGCAACCCAATTGGTGTTTTTTTGTGATAAAGTAATATTTATCAAACAAAAATAACATTTATTGTGTAACTGGGAGTCTCGTGAGTGCAAACATCCAAAGATTATCTAAGGTAAGTGATTAATTTTATTGCTTTTCTGACCATGCTAATTTGGGGCTAGCTGTTGTAGCATTGAAAGCTACAATCACAAAAGCTTGGATTTCTTTCGCTGTAAAATATATTTTCAAAATCTGACACGATAGGTATATTAACAACAAGCTAAGCTGTGTTTTGGTATATTTCACTTGTGATTGCATGATTATAAATATTTTTAGTAATATTTATGAATTTGGCGCCCTGCAATTCTAGCGGTTGTTTAGGAAAGTGATCCCGTAAAAAGGATCCGTAACGCAGAGAAGTTAACATAAATCTTCAATAATGGTTCAACCAGGGAATTCCTTTGTCTTTTGAAATGCAATGGAACGCAGGTCGCTCTCACGGCCACGCGCGTGACCAGCTCATGGCATTCTGCCAGACAGCTGGTTGAAACAGCGTTCATTCTCTCCCCCCTCACAACAGAAGCCTCAAACAAGGTTCTAAAGACTGTTGACATCTAGTGGAAGACTTAGGAAGTGCAATATGACCCCATAGACACTGTATATTAGAAAGGCAATGAGTCGAAAAACTCCTAACCTCAGATATCCCACTTCCTGGTTGGATTTTTCTCAGGTTTTCACCTGCAATATGAGTTCTCTTATACTCACCAACATCATTCAAACAGTTGTAGAAACTTCAGAGAGTTTTCTATCCAAATATACTAATAATATGCATATATTAGCTTCTGGGCCTGAGTAGCAGAAAGTTTACTCTGGGCATGCTTTTCATCTGAACGTGAAAATGCTGCCCCCTATCCCAAACAGGTTTTAATACATGTTAAACATGTTAATAAAAAATAATGAATTATGTTGGCTTACACGTATGGTACTTCCAAGGCATTGTCATGATTTCTTGAACCAGGTCGCAGGCCCTTCTTATGAACAATACTTTTTTTATGAACAAGTCTTACTGTATAAATGCATATATTCTTTCTACAGCTTATCAGCATACAACCAATATGTTCTCTCTATTGATGATGCTTGTAATGCATTATGGTTGAACCAAAAGATTACATGTAACACAAATGAAATGAAATTGGAAACAATTAAATATAATTGTGAAATTAAATTTAACAATAATGTATGTTGATGCTAATACAATGTACAATATCACATTGTTTCCATGTGATAACAAGAGCCTTATATATTCACCATGCTGTAAACTATTGTATTGTAACAGTTTTACTTAATTCATTCTAATCAACCTAATAATTATGACACACCCATCACTATTGTCATTGATCGCACTAATTGCAAAACGTTGGTAGTTTACCCAATAACTTACTGGGAGTTTATATGTAGAGTGTGCGACTATTTAATTTTTTTTATATACACTGCTCAAAAAAATAAAGGGAACACTTAAACAACACAATGTAACTCCAAGTCAATCACACTTCTGTGAAATCAAACTGTCCACTTAGGAAGCAACACTGATTGACAATAAATTTCACATGCTGTTGTGCAAATGGAATAGCCAAAGGTGGAAATTATAGGCAATTAGCAAGACACCCCCCAAAAAGGAGTGATTCTGTAGGTGGTGACCACAGACCACTTCTCAGTTCCTATGCTTCCTGGCTGATGTTTTGGTCACTTTTGAATGCTGGCGGTGCTCACACTCTAGTGGTAGCATGAGACGGAGTCTACAATCCACAAAGTGGCTCAGGAAGTGCAGCTCATCCAAGATGGCACATCAATGCGAGCTGTGGTAAAAAGGTTTGCTGTGTCTGTCAGCGTAGTGTCCAGAGCATGCAGGCGCTACCAGGAGACAGGCCAGTACATCAGGAGACGTGGAGGAGGCCGTAGGAGGGCAACAACCCAGCAGCAGGACCGCTACCTCCGCCTTTGTGCAAGGAGGAGCACTGCCAGAGCCCTGCAAAATGACCTCCAGCAGGCCACAAATGTGCATGTGTCTGCTCAAACGGTCAGAAACAGACTCCATGAGGGTGGTATGAGGGCCCGACGTCCACAGGTGGGGGTTGTGCTTACAGCCCAACACCGTGCAGGACGTTTGGCATTTACCAGATAACACCAAGATTTGCAAATTCGCCACTGGCGCCCTGTGCTCTTCACAGATGAAAGCAGGTTCACACTGAGCACATGAGCACATGTGACAGACGTGACAGAGTCCGGAGACGCCGTGGAGAACGTTCTGCTGCCTGCAACATCCTCCAGCATGACCGGTTTGGCGGTGGGTCAGTCATGGTGTGCGGTGGCATTTCTTTGTGGGGCCGCACAGCCCTCCATGTGCTCGCCAGAGGTAGCCTGACTGCCATTAGGTACTGAGATGAGATCCTCAGACCCCTTGTGAGACCATATGCTGACACATGCACATTTGTGGCCTGCTGGAAGTCATTTTGCAGGGCTCTGGCAGTGCACCTCCTTGCACAAAGGCGGAGGTAGCGGTCCTGCTGCTGGGTTGTTGCCCTCCTACGGCCTCCTCCACGTCTCCTGATGTACTGGCCTGTCTCCTGGTAGCGCCTCCTGGCTCTAGACACTACACTGACAGACACAGCAAACCTTTTTGCCACAGCTCGCATTGATGTGCCATCATGGATGAACTGCACTACCTGAGCCACTTGTGTGGGTTGTAGACTCTGTCTCATGCTACCACTAGAGTGAGAGCTCCGCCAGCATTCAAAAGTGACCAAAACATCAGCCAGGAAGCATAGGAACTGAGAAGTGGTCTGTGATCACCACCTACAGAATCACTCCTTTTTTGGGGGTGTCTTGCTAATTGTCTAATTTCCACCTTTTGTCTATTCCAATGGCACAACAGCATGTGAAATTTATTGTCAATCAGTGTTGCTTCCTAAGTGGACAGTTTGATTTCACAGAAGTGTGATTGACTTGGAGTTACATTGTGTTGTTTAAGTGTTCCCTTTATTTTTTTGAGCAGTGTAGTTTACTGTGTAAATAGGACATGAGATTAAATATTTCTCAATGATTTTCTTTATTGGTTTTAACAAAAGCTGCGGTGCTAACAAATCACTGGCAGAGGAATAATGAACAATCCAAGTAAACAATATTGTTATCACGTTCGTCGTAATGTGGAAGAGAGGAGGACCAAGGCGCAGCATGAAGTGAATACATTCTTCTATTTATTAAAGAATAAACGAAGAACACTTGACAAACTTACAAAGCAACAAATGAACGTGACGCTATATATAAACAGTGCAGACACAAGCACCTGACATATAGACAATAACCCACAACCCATAGACAATAACCCACAACCCACAATACAAAACAGGCTACCTAAATATGGTTCCCAATCAGAGACAACCAAAACACCTGTCTCTGATTGAGAACCATATCAGGCCAAACACATAGAAATAGACAAATCAGACATACAACATAGAATGCCCACTCAGATCACACCCTGACCAAACAAAACATAAAACATACAAAGCAAACTATGGTCAGGGCGTGACAATTGGAAACAATTTGTCACAAATAAACCACGACCATGTAATCTCCATTTAAAAAAAACAGTATCAGCAAATAAAGCAAATATAAAAAAAAAAAATTGTGGTGACAGCCCCAAATAGAAATATACAATCTTAACTGAGCAATGATTGTGGGTTAAACATGTTTTAACAAGATCATTACATTGTAGAGCTGGGACAGTTAGCTTGATTTTTTAAAATCATTAATCGTTCATTGTACATCAGTGGGGGCGGGGGAAATTATCAGTAATATACAGTAGTTATCAACATAATATAGAACATTATATAGCCTGTATCTGATGCTCTGATGAATGAAACAAAACTGCTTCTCAGATTAGTTGTTCCACCATTTCGCACCAGTTTGCAGTTCAGGTCGCTCTTAGGTGTTCTAGTGCTCACAACTGTGTAGACTACTTCACAATCATCTAATGGCCCCTTTGGTGGCTTTGTCTGGACATTGGTGACATTGAATACCTCATAAGGGGGGATTAAAATCTCACTCTCACGCTTTATGGCAGAGTATCTAGCCACATTTGCACCATAACATGTTCTGATCTTAAAGCAGGACACATTTCCAAAATTTAATAAATTGGTACGAAGAGAGCTTGAAGTGAAGGTGCCAAAACGAAACTTTTTGTTGACAACATTTCTATCGTAATACAATGTGGTTCTGCGGTAGGTGTCCAGACACAATGGTTCATTCAGTGTGTGAATGGCTTCTGTCAGATAAAAGTGCAGGGAGTGATACTGGAATGATTTCCCATACTTATCCTTGTCTTTTCTAACTTTTTTGTTGAAGTCCTGGTAGATGGCAGGAGCTTCATTTGTGTATGCATATATAGCCATGAACTGTTCTTTTTTTAGCCCAAGTCCGTTGTTCAAGTTCCATTTAGCCTCTGCTACTTTCCAGGATTCCATGAAGTCTGAATTGGTCTTTTTCTCATGCGGTAGGTAGACTGTATTTATCTCATTGTACATGTAGCTTGTGCAGCCATCGTATTTGTCGTCAATGGAATTTGGTGCCATATCCAGTGGGAAAGTGGTATCCTTCTGTAACAATGACATGTCTTAGTTATTGTACATACCCCTAAAAAGACTTAAGGGGTCCCGGCATACCATCTTGATAAAATGCCTACCCATGCCTTTGCTGTTGTCTGTAATCTATAGATGTAGCATCTTAATTACAGCAGGAAAATAACACTCCAGCAACAGGAGATGTGAATTAATAAGTGGATTATAATTAACAGCCATTTTTGGAGAGGTTGATACATTTTTTGTTAGGACAAATCAAGTCTGACATTTTTAAGTGGAAATGACAAACTTTTAAATACTTTTTACAACTCAAATACACTACACATTTGCATTTCTTGATGTTCAGGAAAATTCTCAGCAACAAAGAGTGATCAGATTAAGATCATACACCTGTAAGGATACACTTTTTGAATATCAGATAAACTGTGCAAATTGTAATAATATGGATTAACTCTACTGACATGTATACACACACAATAACATATGCACTATACTCACACGTACACATGGATTTTGTGTTGTAGACATGTGGTAGTAGAGTAGGGGCCAGAGGGCACACACTTACTGTGTTGTTAATGTATTGTAATGTTTTTAAAATTGTATAACTGTCTTAATTTAGCTGGACCCCAGGAAGAGTAGCTGCTGCCTTGGCAGGACTGAATGGGGTTCCATAAAAAAAAAAGTAAAATGTAAAGTTGTTTTTCCTAGTTTTGTTAACTCAACTTGATTTCTTGAGTTGATATAACTAGTTAAATATACACAGGAGCCTTAAAATGTTTAGTTGTTGACTAAACAGGTAATACAATTTATCTATGTAATCTAATGTATATTTAACAAATACTTCATCTCACCAGTCCAAAGTAAAGACCAAGGATCAAAATCAGCAAGATTACCACACCAGTGGCGGAGATGATTGCCCATATTTTCTTCTTCTTACTGCAATCCATATCTAAAGATGAGAACAAAACCAGTCAATGACAATAAACATTCCATCGTGCCTGAACATACAAATAAGTTACGTCCAGTAATTTAGTGGTAGAAAAATAGGTGGGTAAACTCCGATCAACGGTGGAGGTAAATAAAAAGTAATAAACTGTCTTGCAAAAAAAAAAATAAGTTGGTAAACTGCGTTTACTTGCATTTATCCTCCCCTACACCACTGGTTGCAGCTACATACGAAATGTGTCATTGCATGGAAAACATTCTCCCCATCAAAGTCGGAATAACTTCCAGCCATGTTGTTGACCTCAAATCTACAGCATGCTCAAAGTATATTCAAAGATGAATAATAAATAAGTTAGTTAAATATCTTAAACCTATCGAAAACAACCCAAGAAACACAACAACGTTACAACTAACACCAACTGCTGTTGATAAATCTTCCTTAACTTGTTTTTTAGTTGAACTCACCACATCCAATGTTAACCGGTAGGGTCTTCTATTGTTCTCTTCCAGGACTTGTTTGCAGACTTCTTGCCTTGCTCTACTTACAGTTTAGTGTGTAGAGACGACTTGACACCACAGACTTTATGCGAACTCTTATCTCTCATTTGGTAATCATTTCTTAATTTTTAATGTATTCACAAGGATGTTAGGATGAGCATGAAGAGTTGTACTGTTTTATAAGATAATGATTAACTTTTTTTGAGAGTCAGAATGAAACTACTGTACATGTACTGTAGTTTTTACCACACATGAGATTCCCACATAGTAGCCTGCACATTGAATGTATTCACTGATCATGTACTCTTCCTTGGCAAATAAAGGTGTGGTTCAGGTATGAATCTCTGTGAGACATTCCTTTTCAGTCATACCCAACACTAGGTGTATTAATTCATGAGAGCCATGATGTCCACAGTGAAGGCAAAATCAGCCAACAATTCTCTATCTTGCAGTTGAGGGAAATCCACATATTTTCCTTTCATTTGCAAAAACTTTGCAATCTCCGACTTCAGGTCCCACACCCATTTAAACTGTTATGGCTGCAAGGGGCGGTATTGAGTAGCCTGATAATATGTGTCCATTTCAAACGGCCTCGTACTCAATTCTTGCTCGTACAATATGCATATTATTATTATTATTGGATAGAAAACACTCTTTAGTTTCTAAAACCGTTTGAATTATTTCTCTGAGTGAAACAGAACTCATTCTGCAGCACTTTTCCTGAGCCGGAAGTTCAAAGGCTGAAATCGATGCTCTCTTCCTCCTTCTGCCTATACATGGGCATGACATGTAAGAGTCTACATACACTTCATACGCCTTCCTCTGGGTGTCAAGAAGGCTCTGAGAGAAGAAAAGAGGTGATTATCTCGATCTGGGATGGAATAAACCCTCTTGGAATGACGTATAGCCCACTTCCGGTACTCTGAAGGACGCGCTTTGGACTCTGGGATTGCCTTATGTTTTGCTGACGTTATAGGCGAATATTATTTCCGGCTTTGATTTTATTTGATACATGTCACCATATCATCGTAACGTATGTTTTTTCAATATAGTTTCATCAGATTACTGAAAAAAATATCGGGAGTTTTACCGTGTTACGTTCTCTTCCGTCTGTTTACATGGAGAGATCCGTGCAACCCGGCTAGCGCGCTTGCTAAATGAAGAGAGAAATTTGCCGTTCCAGATCAAAACAACGACTATTTTGGACAAAGGACACCTTGTTCAACATTCTGACGGAAGATCACCAAAAGAAACATTTTATGATGCTATTTCTAATATCTGTCGTGCATGTGAACTGGTCGTCGGCGCCCAAGTGTTTCTGGCTATTGTGGCTACGCTAATATAGCGCTACATTTTGTTTTCGCTGTAAAACATTTAATAAATCGGAAATATTGTCTGGAATCACAAGATGCCTGTCTTTCAATTGCTGTACACTATGTATTTTTCAGAAATGTTTTATGATGAGTAATTAGGTATTTGACGTTGGTGTCTGTAAATATTATGGCTGCTTTCGGTGCAATTTCTGAATGTAGCTGCAATGTAAACTATGATTTATACCTGAAATATGCAAATTTTTCGAAAAAAACATATGCTATACAATAAATATGTTATCAGACTGTCATCTGAGGAGGTTGTTTCTTGGTTAGTGGCTATTTATATCTTTATTTGGTCGAATTTGTGATAGCTACTGATGGAGTCAATAACTGACGGAGTAAGAATAGTGGTGTCTTTTGCTAACGTGGTTAGCTAATAGATTTACATATTGTGTCTTCCCTGTAAAACATTTAAAAAATCGGACATGTTGGCTTGATTCACAAGAGGTGTACCTTTCATATGCTGCATTGGACTTGTTAACCTGTCTAGCCCCAGCGTTCCGCTAGCGGAACTCCTCCCACATTCCACTGAAAAGGCAGAGCGCGAAATTCAAAAAATATTTTGGAGAAATATTTAACTTTCACACATTAACAAGTCCAATACAGCAAATGAAAGATACACATCTTGTGAATCCAGTCAACATGTCCGATTTTTTAAAAATGTTTTACAGCGAAAAGAGCACGTATATTTATGTTAGCTCACCACCAAATACAAAAAAGCACAGACATTTATCACAGCACAGGTAAGATGTGCGAAACCAACCAAACTAACCAAGAAACAACTTCATCAGATGACAGTCCTATAACATGTTACACAATAAATCTATGTTTTGTTCGAAAAATGTGCATATTTGAGGTATAAATCAGTTTTACATTGCAGCTACCATCACAGCTACCAACAAATAGCACCGAAGGAGCCAGAGTAATTATAGAGACCAACGTGAAATACCTAAATACTCATCATAAAACATTTCTGAAAAATACATGGGGTACAGCAAATTAAAAACAAACATCTTGTGAATCCAGCCAATATTTCCGATTTTTTTAAGTGTTTTACAGCGAAAACACAATATAGCATTATATTAGCTTACTACAATAGCCTACCACACAACCGCATTCATTCATCAAGTCACGTTAGCGATAGCAATAGGCACGTTAGCGATAGCGAATAAACCAGCAAAAGATATTAATTTTCACTAACCTTCATAAACCTTCATCAGATGACAGTCCTATAACATCATATTACACAATACATATGGTTTGTTCGAAAATGTGCATATTTAGAGCTGAAATCCGTGGTTACACATTCTGAAAACTTAGCATCTTTTCCCCAGAATGTTCGGATATCTTTCTGACACTCACCTATTTTGACCAAATAACTATTCATAATCTTTACTAAAAAATACATGTTGTATAGGAAATGATAGATACACCAGTTCTTAATGCAATCGCCGTGTTAGAATTCTAAAAAGAACTTCATTACGATATGCAGCTTACGTTATTGCGAGAGAGCCCCCAAAATCTGGGCGCTAACTAAAAGTAAACATGTTCGACAGACATAAGAAATACCATCATAAATGGGTCCTACTTTTTGATGATCTTCCATCAGAATGTTGTACAAGGGGTCCTTTGTCCAGAACAATCGTTGTTTGGTTTTAGAATGGCATTTTTCCTCTCGAATGAGCAAGCAAAACTAGCTAAGTGGCGCTAAGCTCTCCTTCGTCACCAAACGCAAAGAACGCAACACGCCTAAACTCCCGAAAAAATTTCAATAATCTAATAAAACTATATTGAAAAAACATACTTCACGATGATATTATTACATTTATCAAATAAAATCAAAGCCGGAGATATAACACGTCTATAACGAATGCTTTTCAGAAGCCAATACTGGTGACCTTTATGCGCTTCCTGAACAAAGGAATTCTGGGGTCATGTCATTCCAAGCTGTCTCTTTTCACCATAGAAAGAGCTAGAGACCCCATTTCACTTCTCACAGCCTATTGACATCTAGTGGAAGGCGTATGAAGTACATGTATACTAATAGAATTCAAGCAAACGATTAGGGAGGCCCTGGAACAGAGCCTGGATTTCAGATTTTTCACTTTCTGACAGGAAGTTTGCTGCAAAATGAGTTCTGTTTTACTCACAGATATAATTCAAACGGTTTTAGAAACTTGAGTGTTTTCTATCCAATAGTAGTAATAATATGCATATTGTACGAGCAAGAATAGAGTACGAGGCCGTTTAAATTGGGCACGATTTTCCCCCAAAGGGAAAATAGCGCCCTCTATCCTGAACAGGATAACCTATTCAATAAGAGAGAAAAAGAAAATGGAGAGCTACCCCTCTCACGCGCAGGAATTAATCAGAGGACACCTGACTACTTTTGAAATATCTCACTCATTTTTCAAAATAAAAGCCTGAAACTATATCTAAAGCCTGGTCACAGCCTGAGGAAGCCATTGGAAAAGGAATCTGGTTGATACCCCTTTAAATGGAAGAAAGACGGGCCAGGAAACACAGATAACAAATAAAAAAAATCACTTCCGGGTTAGATTTCCTCAGGTTTTCGCCTGCAGAATCAGTTTTGTTATACTCACAGACAATATTTTGACAGTTTTGGAAACTTTGGAGTGTTTTCTATCCTAATCTGTAAATTATATGCATATTCTACGATCTGGACCTGAGAAATAGTCCATTTACCTTGGGAACGTTATTTAAATAAATAAAAATATCTGACCCCTAGCGTCAAGAAGTTAAACACCAGCTATAAGAGCAGCTCACAGATCACTGCTCCTGTACATAGCCCATATGTAAACAGCCCATCCAACTACCTCATCCCATAATGTATTTATGTATTTATCTTGCTCCTTTCACCCCAGTATCTCTACTTGCACATTCATCTTCTGCACATTTACCATTCCAGTGTGTCATTTTTATATTGTAATTACTTCTGCCACCATGGCCTATTTATTTCCTTACGTCCCTAATCTTACCTCATTTGCACACACTGTATGTATATTTTAATAATTTTGTTATTGACTGTACGTTTGTTTATTCCATGTGTATCTCTGTGTTGTTGTTTGTGTCGCACTGCTCTGCTTTATTTTGGCCAGGTCGCAATTATAAATGACAACTTATTCTCAACTGGCCTACCTGGTTAAATAAAGGTAAAAAATAAATAATAATAATGTATTAAAAAACTCCCTGCTACCTGACCTGACAATGTTCCTTGATATCCCTTGATGTTTCTTACCACAGGACTTGTTAAAGATACTTTACTTTGCGTTAATGTTTTACATTCTTATCTCTACAGTAAAAAAAATAAGGTTTCAAAATATGTCTTAGTTTGCATTAGAGCTCCCTGACCTCTAGACAGACAGCTTTTGTGAAGATTTATACTAAAGTTCTTTACTGTGTAATAAAAGATAACACACCAGATAGGACAGCCTGACCCCGAAATATTGCAGCATAGATACTGATGACAGAGATAAGGGGAAACATTCTAATATTGAGTTGTTCTTCCCCCTTTTGCCCTCAGAACAACCTTAGTTTGTCAGGGCATGGACTCTACAAGGTGTCTACAGCATTACACAGGGATGCATGGTGACATCATTAAGGGATCATAGCTTTTCACGTGGATTCACCTGATTCACCTTCAGTCAATGTCACGGAAAGAGCAGGTGTTCCTAATTCACCTGATTCACCTTCAGTCTATGCCACGGAAAGAGCAGGTGTTCCTAATGTTTTGTACACTCAGTGTATAGCCTACCATTTGTCTTTTATAATTTTTTGCTATTTGGATTTCGGTAGTGAGTGTTGCAAATGAGGATAGATGATTTGTATGTGCTACGCACTACAACACTCGGCGGTCCCGTTCTGTGAGCTTGTGTGGCCTATCATTTCACCGCAGAGCCTGTGATGCTCCTAGATGTTTCCACTCCACAATACCAGCATTTACAGTTGACCGGGGCAGCTCTAGCAGGGCAGAAATTTGACAAACAAATGCTGTCTGCTGTTCCCACATGCTTCAAGAGGGCCACCATTGTTCATTGTTCCTGTTCCCAAGAAAGCTAAGGTAACTGAGCTAAACGACTACCGCCCCGTAGCACTCACTTTCGTCATCATGAAGTGCTTTGAGAGACTAGTCAAGGACCATATCACCTCCACCCTACCTGACACCCTAGACCCACTCCAATTAGCTTACCGTCCCAATAGGTCCACAGACGACGCAATCGCAACCACACTGCACACTGCACTAAACCATCTGGACAAGAGGAATACCTATGTGAGAATGCTGTTCATCGACTACAGCTCAGCATTTAACACCATAGTACCCTCCAAACTCGTCATCAAGCTCGAGACCCTGGGTCTCGACCCCGCCCTGTGCAACTGGGTACTGTTCTTCCTGACGGGCAGCACCCAGGTGGTGAGGGTAGATAACAACATCTCAACCCCGCTGATCCTCAACACTGGGGCCCCACAAGGGTGCGTTCTGAGCCCTCTCCTGTACTCCCTGTTCACCCATGGCGTGGCCATGCATGCCTCCAACTCAATCATCAAGTTTGTGGACGACACTACAGTGGTAGGCTTGATTACCAACAAAGACGAGATGGCCTACAGGGACCTCCCGGGTGGCTCAGTGGTCTAGGGCACTGCATCACAGTGCTAGCTGCGCCACCAGAGTCTCTGGGTTCACGCCCAGGCTGGGCTGGGTTCGCGCCAAGGCTCTCTCGCAGCCGGCCGCAACCGGGAGGTCCGTGGGGCGACGCACAATTTGCATAGCGTCGTCCGGGTTAGGGAGGGTTTGGCCGGGTTAGGGATATCCTTGTCTCATTATGTAAAATGTAATAAAAATGTATGCACTCTACTGTAAGTCGCTCTGGATAAGAGCGTCTGCTAAATGACTAAAATGTAAATGTAAATGTAGGAGGTGAGGGCCCTCGGAGTGTGGTGTCAGAAAAATAACCTCACACTAAACATCAACAAAACAAAGGAGATGATTGTGGACTTCAGGAAACAGCAGAGGGAGCACCCCCCTATCCACATCTACGGGACAGTAGTGGAGAGGGTAGTAAGTTTTAAGTTCCTCGGCGTACACATCACGGACAAACTGAATTGGTCCACCCACACAGACAGCGTTGTGAAGAAGGCGCAGCAGCGCCTCTTCAACCTCAGGAGGCTGAAGAAATTCAGCTTGTCACCAAAAGCACACAAACTTCTACAGATGCACAATCGAGAGCATCCTGTCGGGCTGTATCACCTCCTGGTACGGCAACTGCTCAGCCCACAACCGTAAGGCTCTCCAGAGGGTATTGAGGTCTGCACAACACATCACTGGGGGCAAACTACCTGCCCTCCAGGACACGTACACCACCCGATGTCACAGGAAGGCCATAAAGATCATCAAGGACAACAACCACCCGAGCCACTGCCTGTTCACCCCGCTATCATCCAGAAGGCGAGGTCAGTACAGCTGCATCAAAGCTGTGTCCGAGAGACTGAAAAACAGCTTCTATTTCAAGGCCATCAGACTGTTAATCAGCCTCCACTAACATCGAGTGGCTGCTGCCAACATACTGACTCAACTCTAGCTCAGTTTAATAATGGAAATTGATGGAAATTGATAAAAAATATACCACTAGCCACTTTAAACAATTCCACTTAATATAATGTATATGTATATACTGTACTCTACATAATCTACTGCATCTTGCCATCTTTATGTAATACATGTATCACTAGCCACTTTAAACTATGCACTTTTATGTTTACATACCCTACATTACTCATCTCATATGTATATGCTGTACTCGATACCATCTACTGCATCTTGCCTATGCCGTTCTGTACCATCACTCATTCATGTATCTTTATGTACATATTCTTTATCCCTTTACACTTGTGTGTATAAGGTAGTAGTTGTAGAATTGTTAAGTTAGATTACTCGTTGGTAATTACTGCATTGTCGGAACTAGAAGCACTACACTCACATTAACATCTGCTAACCATCTGTATGTGACAAATAAATTTGATTTCGCTATTTCGCTATATTGGAAAGGTGACATCCTATGACGTGGAAACCAGGTAGGCCAGTTGAGAACAAGTTCTCATTTACAACTGCGACCTGGCCAAGATAAAGCAAAGCAGTGCGACAAAAACAACAACACAGAGTTACACATGGGATAAACAAAAGTGCAGTCAATAACAATAGAAAAATCTATATACAGTGTGTGCAAATGGAGTAAGGAGGTAAGGCAATAAATAGGCCATAATTACAATTTAGCAAATTAACACTGGAGTGATAGATGTGCAGGTGATGATGTGCAAGTAGAAATACTGGTGTGCAAAAGCGCAAAGAAGTGAATAAAAACATTATATGGGGATGAGGTAGGTATTTGGAAGGGCTCTTTACAGATGGGTATGTGTACAGCTCCAGCGATTGGTGAGCTGCTCAGATAGCTGATGCTTAAAGTTAGTGAAGGAGATATAAGTCTCCAACTTCAGTGATTTTTGCAATTCGTTCCAGTCATTTGCAGCAGAGAACTGGAAGGAAACGGCCAAAGGAGGTGTTGGCTTTGGGGATGACCAGTGAGATATACCTGCGGTGTTGCTATGGTGACCAGTGAGCTGAGATAAGGCGGAGCTTTACCAAGCAAAGACTTATAGATGACCTGGAGCCAGTGGGTCTGGCGACGAATATTTAGCGAGGGCCAGCCAACGAGAGCATACAGGTCGCAGTGGTGGGTGGTATATGGGGCTTTGGTGACAAAACGAATGGCAGTGTGATAGACTGCAGCCAGTTTTCTGAGTAGAGTGTTGGAGGCTATTTTGCAAATGACATTGCCGAAGTTGAGGATCGGTATGATAGACCCTCGTAAAACTGACTGTTTGACAACGTGGGTGAAGGAGGCTTTGTTGCGAATTAGGAAGCCGATTCTAGATTTAGATTTGGATTGGAGATGCTTGGGGCGGCAGGGTATCCTAGTGGTTAGAGCGTTGGATTTGTAACAGAAAAGTTGCGAGATCGAATCCCTGAGCTGACATTGTAAAACATCTGTCATTCTGCTCCTGAAGAAGGCCACTGTTCCAAGGCTGTCATTGAAAATAAGAATTTGTTCTCAACTGACTTGCCTAGTTATATAAAGGTTAAAATAAATATGAGTGTGGAAGGAGAGTTTACATTCTAGCCAGACACCTAGGAATTTATAGATGTCCACAGTGATGCTAGTCCGGTGGGTGAGTGCGGGCAGCGATTGGTTGAAGAAAATGTATTTAGTTTTACAAGCATTTAAGAGCAGTTCGTCAACTATACGTTTTTGATTACCTTATTAGCACAGATAAGTAGGCAGAAGTCCAAGCACTGCTTTGTACACAATTTGTACCAGTGCTTCAACCTTCTTGTAGGAAGGAAGGGCCACTTCACCATGTCCTGTAGATCACAGTGATGGGTGACTGGTATTGCTTTTGTTATAAATCTAAATGCCCCCATGATACACTGTGTCCAGTATCTTAACCTGTTATGGCTGCAGGGGGCGTATTGAGTAGCCAGATTAAATGTGCCCATTTCAAACGGCGTCGTACTCAATTCTTGCTCGTACAATATGCATATTATTATGACAATTGGATAGAAAACACTCTCTAGTTTCTAAAACCGTTTGAATTATTTCTCTGAGTGAAACAGAACTCCTTCTGCAGCACTTTTCCTGACCAGGAAGTGAAATGTTAGAAATCGATGCTCTGTTCAACTGCATGCCTATACATGGGCATGATACGTAAGAGTCTACAAACACTCCCTACGCCTTCCCCTGGTTGTCAAGATGCAGTGAGAGAAGAAATTTCATGTCTATCTTGGTCTGAGGTGGAATAAAAGGTCTTTGTTTGACGTGACCGTCCATATCCTGTTTCTGGAGCGCGCGAAAGGGGACATGGATTTGCCTTCTGTTTAGCTGTCGTTATGAACGACGAACATCTCCGTCTTAGATTTTATTTGATACATGTCACCATATCATCGTAACGTATGTTTTTTCAATATAGTTTCATCAGATTATTGAATTTTTTTTCGGGAGTTTTACCGTGTTCCGTTCTCTTCCATCTGTTTATATGGAGAGATCCGTGCAACCCGGCTAGCGCGCTTGCTAAATGAAGAGAGAAAGTTGCCGTTCCAGATCAAAACAACGACTATTTTGGACAAAGGACACCTTGTTCAACATTCTGACGGAAGATCACCAAAAGTAAGAAACATTTTATGATGCTATTGCTAATATCTGTCGTGCATGTGAACTGGTCGTCGGCGCCCAAGTGTTTCTGGCTATTGTGGCTACGCTAATATAGCGCTATAATATATTCGCTGTAAAACATTTCATAAATCGGAAATATTATCTGGAATCACAAGATGCCTGTCTTTCAATTGCTGTACACTATGTATTTTACAGAAATGTTTTATGATGAGGAATTAGGTATTTGACGTTGGTGTCTGTAAATTTTATGGCTGCTTTCGGTGCCATTTCTGAATGTAGCTGCAATGTAAACTATGATTTATACCTGAAATATGCACATTTTTCGAAAAAAACATATGCTATACAATAAATATGTTATCAGACTGTCATCTGAGGCGGTTGTTTCTTAGCCCGACTCCGGTACACTTATGACAACAGCCACTTCAAGTGAAGGGCGCGAAATTCAAAAGATAATTTTTTTTAAATATTTAACTTTCACACATTAACAAGTCCATTGCAGCATATGAAAGGTACACCTCTGGTGAATCAAGCCATCATGTCCGATTTTTAAAATGTTTTACAGGGAAGACACAATAGGTAAATCTATTAGCTAACCACGTTAGCAAAAGACACCACTATTCTTACTCCGTCAGTTATTGACTCCATCAGTAGCTATCACAAATTCGACCAAATAAAGATATAAATAGCCACTAACCAAGAAACAACCTCCTCAGATGACAGTCTGATAACATATTTATTGTATAGCATATGTTTTTTTTGAAAAATTTGCATATTTCAGGTATAAATCATAGTTTACATTGCAGCTACATTCAGAAATTGCACCGAAAGCAGCCATAATATTTACAGACACCAACGTCAAATACCTAATTCCTCATCATAAAACATTTCTGAAAAATACATAGTGTACAGCAATTGAAAGACAGGCATCTTGTGATTCCAGACAATATTTCCGATTTATGAAATGTTTTACAGCGAAAACAAAATGTAGCGCTATATTAGCGTAGCCACAATAGCCAGAAACACTTGGGCGCCGACGACCAGTTCACATGCACGACAGATATTAGAAATAGCATCATAAAATGTTTCTTACTTTTGGTGATCTTCCGTCAGAATGTTGAACAAGGTGTCCTTTGTCCAGAATAGTCGTTGTTTGGATTCAGAATGGCAACTTTCTCTCTTCATTTAGCAAGCGTGCTAGCCGGGTTGCACGGATCTCTCCATGTAAACAAAAGGAAGAGAACGGAACACGGTAAAACTCCCGAAAAAATGTCAATAATCTGATGAAACAATATTGAAAAAACATAGGTTACGATGATATGGTGACATGTATCAAATAAAATCAAAGCCGGAAATAATATTCACCTATAACGTCAGCAAAACAACAGGCAATCCCAGTGTCCAAATCGCGTTCTTCAGAGTACCGGAACTGGGGTACACGTCATTCCAAGAGGGTTTATTCCATCCCAGATCGAGATAATCACCTCCTTTCTTCTCTCACAGTCTTCTTGACACCCAGAGGAAGGCGTATGAAGTGTATGTAGACTCTTACATGTCATGCCCATGTATAGGCAGGAGGAGGAAGAGAGCATCGATTTCAGACTTTGAACTTCCGGCTCAGGAAAAGTGCTGCAGAATTAGTTCTGTTTCACTCAGAGAAATAATTCAAACGGTTTTAGAAACTAGAGAGTGTTTTCTATCCAATAATAATAATAATATGCATATTGTACGAGCAAGAATTGAGTACGAGGCCGTTTGAAATGGACACATATTATCAGGCTACTCAATACCGCCCCTTGCAGCCATAACAGGTTTTAAAGGTGCTGGCTTAGGGTTGTATGTAAACAATATGTCACTGTGATCAAAAATCTGTTTCTACTCTGCAACTCCCTGCTACCTGACCTGACAAACGTCCTTGATATTCCTTGATGTTTGTCATCACAGGACTTGTTAACGATACTTCACTTTGCGTTAATGTTTTATATCCTTATCTCTTTACAGTTCAAATAATATATGGTTTCAAAATGTATCTTAGTTTGCATTAGAGCTCCCTGACCTCTAGACAGACAGCTTTTGTGAAGATGTATACTAAAGTTCTTTAATGTGTAATAAAAGATAACACACCAGATAGGACAGCCTGACCCCCGACTATTGTAGAATAGATACTGGAGATGGAGATAAGCGAAAACATTCTAATATTGAGTTGTCCTCCCCCCTTTTGCCCACAGAATAGCCTCAATTTGTCGGGGCATGGACTCTACAGTGTTCCACAGTGATGCATAGTGACATCGATAAGGGATCATAGCTTTTCACGTGGATTCACCTGGTCATTCTATGTCATGGAAAGAGCAGGTGTTCATAATGTTTTGTACACTCAGTGTATAGCCTACCATTTGTCTTTTATAGTTTTTACTTATTTGGAATTCAGTAGTGAGTGTTGCAAACAAGAACAGACGATTTTTATGCGCTAAGCGCGTTTCAGCACTCGCCGGTCCCGTTGTATGAGCTTGTGTGTCATGCGGCTGGTGCTCCTACTTGTTTACACTTCAGAATAACAGCACTTACACTTGACCGGGGCAGCTCTAGCAGAGCAGAAGTTTGATGAACTGACTTGTTGGAAAAGTGGCATCCTATGACAGTGCCACATTAAAAGTCACTGAGCTCTTCAGTAAGGCCATTCTACTGCCAATGTTTGTCTAAGGAGATTAAATGGCTGTGTGCTAAATTGTATGCACCTATCAGCAACGGGTGTGGCTGAAATCGTAAAATCCACTCATTTGAAGGTGTGTCAATATACTTTTGTATATATAGTGTATTTTCAAATGCAGATGACTGCAAAGAAAATATGTATTTGGTATGTATATGTACTGTATATGTACTTTATTTTTGAAACATAACCAGTTCTAGTTCATAACTAGTTCACTATCTGTGCCGTATAACTAAAGGTGTAGTGATTTCCATCCCCTGATAAAGGAATCCTTCTCTTTAGTGTAAGTCACATGATTGCAAAGAACAGGTATCAATGCACTTTGGTTCCCACTCCAGGTTGTCTAGAAACTACCCTCAGGCACAGATCTAGGGTCAGTTTAAATAACATCAATGACAACCTAAACCATTTGGGAAGAAAATACAATTGATTTTCATTTAATCTTTATTGAAGCAAGAAAAAACCCTTGAGGTCAGAAACCTATTTTTCGAGCAAGACTTGGCAAGAGGTCAGTAGGAAATAGTCAGTGTGTATACACACACACACAAGCAAAAAAAATACAATACATTATAAAAACATAATGGTCAACAAAATGTTCTTATCTCAGGAAATTGAAATTAAATAATTACGCCCTAATCCATGGATTTCACATGACTAGAAAAAAAGATATACATTGGTTGTTCAGCACTGCACATTTCCTTCGTATAGGGTTGATCAGGCTGGTGATTGTGGCCTGTGGAATGTTGTCCCACTCCTCTTCAATGGCTGTGCGAAGTTGCTGGAAATTGGTGGGAACTGGAACACGCTGTCGTACACGTCGATCCAGAGCTTCCCAAATATGCTCAATGGATGACATTTCCAAGTGAGTATGCAGGCAGAACTGGGACATTTTCAGCTTCCAGCAATTATGTACAGATCCTTGCCATATGGGGTCGTGCATTGTCATGCTGAAACATGAGGTGATGGATGAATGGCACGACAATGGGCCTCAGGATCTCGCTATGGTATCTCTGTCCATTCATATTGCCGTACATAAAATGTAAATGTGTTCGTTGTCCGTAGCTTATGCCTTCCCATACCATAACCCCACTGCCACCATGGGTTTCTCTGTTCACAACGTTGGCATTAATCAACCGCTCGCCCACACAACGCCATACACGTGGACTGCGGTTAGAAGGCCCGTTGGACGTCCTGCCAAATTCTCTAAAACGAGGCGGCTTATGGTACGGAAAACTAACATAAAACGATCTGGAAACATCGCTGGTGGACATTCCTACAGTCAGCATGCCAATTGCATGCTCCCTCAAAACACAAGACATCTGTGGCATTCAGTTGTGTAACAAAACTGCACATTTCAGAGCAGCCTTTTATTGTCCCCAGCACACGGTGCACCTTTGTAAAGATTACGCTTTTTAAAAATGCTTGGGTTTGGGTGTGGGGGGAGTACTACTAAACTACATGGAATTGTTTTGTGGAGGTCAAACCAAGGATACTTTTTCCTTTTTGAATTTAAGACCCCTTGAAATATAAAAAAATATATAAAACAATTATGTGTTTTGGCCTTACTGCTATTATCCCATAAAAACACATTGAATAACAGATTCGTCCCACATAAAATCTAAAAGAAGTTTGTACTGAAGTGTCTGTCCTATATCTGACAGATATAAGAAAGATCAGGAAATATCTATATATATGCTCTGTCACGACTTCCGCCGGAGTCGGTCCCTCTCCTTGTTCGAGCGGCGCTCGGCGGTCGACGTCACCTGTCTACTAGCCATCACCGATCCACTTTTCATTTTCCATTTGTTTTGACTTGGTGTTTTACACACCTGGTTTCAATTCCCCCATTACATGTTCATTATTTAAAACTCTCGTTTCCCCCATGTTTGTGTGCGTGTTTGTTTTATTGTAAGGCTGTATCTGACGGCTGGTATTATTGTTACCGGGCTTTGTTATTACGGCCGTTTATTTTCGTGGTACCAGTATTTTTCCAGCACCATAGTAATACTGCTGTTTTTTCTTGAATTAAATACCTCGTCCACGCATCTCAGCTCTCCTGCGCCTGACTCCTTTCACCAGTTACCCACAGCTTTGACATGCTCCCTTTATGACATGTATTTAACCCCCAGTCTAAGCCTTGTCTAAGCAAAACAACCGACATACAGTGCATTCAGAAAATTTTCAGACCCCTTCCCTTTTCCACATTTTGTTGTTACAGCCTTATTCTAAAATGTTTCAAATATTTTTTTCCCTCATCAATCTACACACAATACCCCATAATGACAAAGCCAAAATAGTTTTTAGAAATGTTTACAAATGTATTAAAAACAAAAAAACAGAAATACCTTATTTACATAAGCATTCAGACCCTTGATTATGAGACTTGAATTTTAGCTCAGGTGCATCCTGTTTCCATTGATCATCATTGAGATGTTTCTACAACTTGGAGTCCACCTATGGTAAATTAAATTGATTAGACATGATTTAGAAAGGCACACACCTGTCTACATAAGGTCCCACAGTTGGCAATGCATGTCAGAGTAAAAACCAAGCCATGAGGTCAAAGGAATAGTCTGTAGAGCTCGGAGACAGGATTCTGTCGAGGCACAGACCTGGGGAAGGGTACCAAAATTGAAGGTCGCCAAGAACACAGTGGCCTCCATCATTCTTAAAACGGAAGAAGATTGGAACCACCAATACTCTTCCTAGAGCTGGCCGCCCAGCTAATCTGAGCTGGGAGGTGACCAGGAACACGATGGTCACTCTGACAGACCTCCAGAGTTCCTCTTTGGAGATGGGAGAACCTTCCAGAAGGTCAACCATCTCTGCAGCACTCCATCACTCAGGCCTTTACGGTAGAGTGGCCAGACGGAAGCCACTCCTCAGTAAAAGGCACATGACAGATCTGGTCTGAGGAAACCAAGATTGAACTCTTTGGCCTGAATGCCAATCGAAGGAGACTAGTCAGGATCGAGGGAAAGATGAACAGAGCAAAGTACAGAGTAAAGGGATTTCAACAAATGACAGAGAAAATGGTCTGAATACTTATTTAAATGTGATATTTCAACTTTTTGCAAGATTTTACATTTTTTGAGCAAAACATTTCTAAAAGGGGTCTGAATACTTTATAATGAACTTCACAGGGTGGTGAACAGTGTTGAGCTTGATGCTCCTTTACAATAAATATTGAGGGTCTTATTCTTGTGACATGATGATAGACGCTTGACTGCTGTTTAAAAAATAATAATTTTCTTGCACTTATCTGTATTAATCTCATGTAGGCTAGCCTACCCATACTGGATCTGTGAGCTGTTGGCTAGAGTGCTCGTGCCAAGAGCAGAGTAGGCACATTAGCTTTTTAATGCAACAGTTTGTGACAAAACTATTGGTAGAGTTGAAATACAGTGGCCTCCTGAGTGGTGCAGTTGTCTAAGGCACTGCATCACAGTGCTTGCTGTGCCACTAGAGATTCTGGGTTCGAGTCCAGGCTCTGTTGCGACCGGGATACCCATTTGGCCCAGCGTCATCCAGATTAGGGGAGGGTTTGGCTGGCAGGGATGTCCTTTTCCCATCGTGCACTAGCGACTCCTGTGGCAGGCCCTGCGCAGTGCACGCTAACACAGTCGCCATGTGTACGGTGTTTACTCTGACACGTTGGTGCGGCTGGCTTCCGGGTTAAGTGGCCAGTGTGTTTGTCAAGAAGCAGTGTGGCTTGGTTGGGTTGTGTTTCGGAGGACACACATCTCTCGACCTTCGCCTCTCCAGAGTCCGTACAGGAGTTGCAGCGATGAGACAAGTCTGTAACTACTACCAATTGGATACCACGACATTGGAGAGAAAAAGGGGTACAAATATATAACAATAAAAATGTTATTAAAAAACATAGAAAAAAATGTATAGTTGAAAATACGATGGAAACACATTGCACTTTTGATTTTTGTTTGGTACATGAAAACTGAAGTACATTTTGTGTGTACTACGTCATCAGTCACTGATTTTGATCCACAACAGGTCAGTTTGGTGCAACACACCACTGGTGGTCAAATGCAATTATTTTCTTTATGCAGATTTTAGTATATTCGTGTGAAAATCTGTCGCCAATTGGATTAAAACATAGCTAGTGGAAGTACATTTTTCAGTAATAGTAGTAAAGGCAGTGCTAGTAGGAAAATAGTGCAATTGTTATTTTTTTTTCATAGTTGGGGGCTGCGCCGTGGAATTATGGAGAGATAATTTGTGAAGAGGTTGGTTTTCAGAAGAGGTGGGACTCAACTGTCCTGATGTTAGGGGAAGCTAACTTTGACCAGGCTGAGCGAGAGCTGGCCTCTCATAGGAGTGGGAGGGCCATGAGACAGAAACAGATTGCTCCGGTTTAGATGTAGGGTTTGAGCATTGCCGGAAGGTAGGGAGGGGCAGTTCCCCTTTATTCGCCATAAGCAAGCACCAGGGTCTTGAAGTGGATGCAAGCTTCGACTGGGAACCAGTGGAGAGTCCGGAGGAGAGGGAAACATGGGAGTACTTGGGATGGTTAAACACCAGGAGGCTGCAGCGTTCTGGATAAGTTGCAAGGGTTTGAAGGCACAAGCGGGGTGCCCAGCCAGCAGAGAGTTGCAGTAGTGCAAACGGGAGATGACAAGTGAATGGTTAGGACCACTTCCTGTTTGAGGAAAGGTTATTCTCTATGGATGTTGTAGACCGCGAACCTGCAGGAGTGAGTCACTGCTGTGATGTTTGCAGAGAATGGCAGTGTGCAGCCCAGGATGACGCAAAGGTTCTTTCCACTCTGGGAGGGGGACACCTTAGATGTGTCAAACATTTTGGAGAGGTCTTGGAGCTGGCAGGCCTTTCCGGGAGGAAGAGCAGCTCTGTATTTTCTAGGTTGAGGTTGAGGTGGTGGGCCGACATCCAATCGGAGATGTGTGCCAGGCAGTCAACGATGCGTGTTAACACCTGGGTGTCAGAAGGGGGGAAGGAAAAAAGTATTTGAGTGTCATCCACATAGCAATGATAAGAGAGACCTTGTGAGGATATGATGGAGCGTAGGTACTTGGTGTACAGAGCGAAGAGGATAGGGCCTAGATCCGAGCCCTGGGGGACACCAGTTGTGACAGTACATGGTGCAGACACAGATCCTCTCCATGTCGCCTTGTAGAATTCTACCTGGCAGGCCGCTTTTTGCTGGAGTGTGCAGAGCCCGAGACGCCCAGCCCAGAGAGGAGGATCTGATGGTTCACGCTGTCAAAGGCAGCAGATAGATCTAGGAGAATGAGAACAGAGGAGAGACTCAGCCTTGGCAGAGTGGATAGCCTCTGTGAAACAGAGCTGTGAGCTGCCTTGAAGCCTGATTGGATAGGGCCAAGTGACCTCGTTTGCTATATACTGTAAGTTGGGTATTGAACGCCCCACAATGAGAACCATATTACTAATGACAATACTGATACAACTAATAATAATATGTTTATTTTTTAAGTAATCTTTATACACTTCAAAGTGCAAAGCAAAGAATAATAAAATGAAAGATCCATTACATTTGGAAAGTATTCAGACCCCTTGAATTTTTTAACATGTCTATCCCCGCTCCCCTTCTACGGCACTTAACGTCGCCAGTTTTTTCATTATTATGCACACCTGCCACCATCGTTACGCGCACCTGCTCTTCATGAGACTGACCTGGACGACATCACCTTCCTGATTACCTCCTCGATATCGGTCACTCCCTTTGGTGCTTTCTCCAGGCATTATTGTTTCTATTCCTGTGTTTATGCTTGTATGCTACTCGTGTTTCTTGTTTTGTTCATTGTTTCGTTATTTATAAAATTCCCTCCCTGTATTTGCTTCCCGATTCTTAGCATACACGTCACATTTTGTTACGTTCCAGCCTTATTCTAAAATGGATGTTTTTTTTGTTTTTTTACCTCAATCAACACACAATACCCCATAATGACAAAGCAAAAACAGGTTGAGTATTGTTTGCAATTTATTAAAAATAAAAAACAGAAAAATTGCATTTACATAAGTATTCAGACCCTTTCCTCAGTACTTTATTGAAGCACCTTTGGCAGCGATTACAGCCTCAAGTCTTCTTGGTTATGATGCTAAAAGATTGGCACACCTGTATTTGTGGAGTTTCTTCCATTCTGCTCTGCAGATCCTCTCAAGGTCTGTCAAGTTGGATGGGGAGCGTTGCTACACAGCTATTTTCAGATCTCTCCAGAGGTGTTCGATCGGGTTCAAATCCGGGGTCTGACTGCACCACTCAAGGACATTCAGAGACTGGTCCCGAAGCCACTCCTGTGTTGTCTTGGCTGTGTGCTTAGGGCCGTTGTCCTGTTGGAAGATTAACCTTCACCCCAGTCTGAGATCCTGAGCGCTGTGGAGCAGGTTTTCATCAATGATCTCTCTGTACTTTGGTTCTTTCATCTTTGCCTAGATCAAGCCTCCCAGTCCCTGCCGCTGAAAAACATCCCCACAACATGATGGCACCACCGTGCTTCACTGTAGGGTTGGTGCCAGGTTTGCTCCATTCAGGTGAAAGAGTTAAACCTTGGTTTCATCAGATCAGAGAATCATGTTTCTCATGGTCTGACAGTCTTTAGGTGCCTTTGGCAAACTCCAAGCAGGCTGTCATGTGCCTTTTACTGAGGAGTGGCTTCCGTCTGGCCACTCTAACATAAATGCCAGATTGGTGGAGTGCTGCAGATATGGTTGTCCTTCTGGAAGGTTCGCCCATCTCCAAAGAGGAACTCCATTGGGTTCTTGGTCACCCCCCTGACCAAGGCCCTTCCCCCCCGATTGCTCAGTTTGGCTGGGCGGCCAGCTCTAGGAAGAGTCTTGGTGGTTCCAAACTTCTTCCTTTTAAGAATGATGGAGGCCACTGTGTTCTTGGGGACCTTCAATGCTGCAGACATTTTTGGTACCTTTCCCCAGATCTGTGCCTCGACACAAATCCTGTCTCGGAGCCCTACGGACAATTCCTTCAATCTCAGGGATTTGTTTTTGCTCTGACATGCACTGTCAACAGTGGGACCTTAATAAAACAGGTGTGTTCCAAATCATGTCCAATCAATATAATTTACCACAGGTGGACTCCAATCAAGTTGTTGTTTCAGTGATCATCCTTGAAACGTTACAGGATGCACCTGAGCTCAATTTCAAGTCTCATAGCAAAGTGTCTGAATAGTTATGTAAGTAAGGTATCTGTTCTTTTATTGTATTACATTTGCAAAAATTAATAAAGACCTGTTTTCACTTAGTCATTATGGGGTATTGTGTGTAGATTGCTGAGCAAAAAAATATATTTAATCAATTGTAGAATGAGTCTGTAACGTAACAAAATGTGGAAAAAGTCAAGGGCTCTGAATACTTTCCAAAGGCACTGTAAGTAGGCCTAACTCTATGCCACTATTAGTGCATGTTACTTTGATTTCATAGATAATGTCTCCCTGCCCCCTGACACACACATTTTGTGTTGACTCATACTAATTGTTCACTTCTCTTTACTGTTGATGTATACCTCTATCTTGTCTGAAAAATATATAAAACAGAGTGCTCCAGAATGGATGATTGAGGGGTTTATATTGCTGCCAATGCAGATTATCTATCAGGGGGGCCTAGAAACATGCTTCCAACTATTGACCGTTTCTGTCTGGGCTAACATTCTTGTGGCATGATGGATCACTTTCTATCAGATTCTGTGGATAGAATCACATAACCTAGTTCACTCTCTGTGCTGTATAATTAAAGGTGGACTGATATCCAACCGCTGATAAAGGAATACTTATCTTTTAGTGTAAGACACATGATTGCAAAAAAAAGGATGAATTACACTTTGGTACCAATACAAGGAGCGTTATCAGAGAGTGATCATTTTCCCATGTTGGTCCTATCCTTAGGGATCCTGAATGACATCAGCAAATGAGATTAGAGACTATACGTTTGTGATTAACTTGTTATCACTGATAAGTAGGCAGTAGTACAAGCACTGCTTTGTACACAACCTGTACCAGTGCTTCAGCCTTCTCGTAGGAAGGAAGGACCACTTCACCATGTCCATAGATCACAGTGATGGGTGGCTGGTCTTAATTTTGTTATAAATCTAAGTGCCCCCCGTGATACACTGTGTCCAGTATCTTAAAGGTGCTGCTTAGGCTTGCATGTTAACAATATCACTGTGATGTAAAATCAGTTTCTACTCTGCTTCCTGACCTGACAAGCATCCTTGATATTCCCTGATGTTTGTCACCACAGGACTTGTTAAAGACACTTCACGTTGCATTAACGTTTAAACCCTCTCTTTACATTTGTGTCTTAGTTTTCATTAGAATGTGTCTTAGTTTGCATTAAAACTCCCTGCCCTCTAGACAGACAACTTTTGTGTTGATTCATACTAAAGTTCTTTACTGTGTAATAAAAGATAATACACCAGATAGGACAGACTGATCCCGAACAAAATGAGCCGTTCGCTCACCAACGACCAATCACTTTCCTAGCTGGCTAAAGAGACAGAGATCTAGAAGCTAAGCAAATAGCCTAAACATTGATAAAACAATTAAAATACACAGATAGCACCCAACTCCTCCTTTATGCCTTTACCCTTTGTCGTTGAAATTCAACACAGCGATACTCAAAGTCTTAAATATTATTAAATGAATCACTCTTTATTCAGAGCGCTGGAGAGGTCACAGTCAAACTTAGATGCATAAAGTACTGGTCTGAAGTGAACTCCGTCGAGGAAGTCCCATTAGATCTCTGGGTTGGCGCCCCCCCTTGGTTTGTGCTGTGGTGGAGATCTTTGTGGGCTATACTCGGCCTTGTCTCAGGATTGTAAGTTGGTGGTTGAAGATATCCCTCTAGTGGTGTGGGGGCTGTGCTTTGGCAAAGTGGGTGGGGTGATATCCTTCTTGTTTGGCCCTGTCCGGGGGTATCATCGGATGGGGCCACAGTACACCTGGCCTTGCTGCTGTTCCAGTTTCAACTGTTCTGCCTGCGGTTATGGAACCCCTACCTGTTCAACTCTTAATGATCGGCTATGAAAAGCCAACTGACTTTTATTCCTGATTATTATTTGACCATGCTTGTCATTTATGAACATTTTGAAAATCTTGGCTCTCTCTAATTCTCTCCTTCTCTCTTTCTTTCTCTCTCTCGGAGGACCGGAGCCCTAGGACCATACGTCAGGACTACCGGGCATGATGACTCCTTGCTGTCCCCAGTCCGCCTGGCCCTGCTGCTATTCCAGTTTCAACTGTTCTGCCTGCGGTTATGGAACCCCTACCTGTCCCAGACCTGCTGTTTTCAATTCTTAATGATCGGCTATGAAAAGCCAACTGACATTTATTCCTGATTATTATTTGACCATGCTTGTCATTTATGAACATTTTGAAAATCTTGGCTCTCTCTAATTCTCTCCTTCTCTCTCTCTTTCTCTCTCTCGGAGGACCTGAGCCCTAGGACCATACGTCAGGACTACCGGGCATGATGACTCCTTGCTGTCCCCAGTCCACCTGGCCTTGCTGCTATTCCAGTTTCAACTGTTCTGCCTGCGGTTATGGAACCGCCACCTGTCACAGACCTGCTATTTTCAACTCTTAATGATCGGCTATGAAAAGCCAACTGAAAATTATTCATGATTATTATTTGACCATGCTTGTCACTTATGAACATTTTGAACATCTTGGCATAGTTCTGTTATAATCTCCACCCAGCACAGCCAGAAGAGGACTGGCCACCCCTCATAGCCTGGTTCCTCTCTAGGTTTCTTCCTAGGTTTTGGCCTTTCTAGGGAGTTTTTCCTAGCCACCGTGCTTCTACACCTGCATTTCTTGCTGTTTGGGGTTTTAGGCTGGGTTTCTGTACAGCACTTCGAGATATTAGCTGATGTACAAAGGGCTATATAAAATAAACTTGATTTTGATTTGATTTATATACTGCTTACACAGACAAGTTACATAGGCATGGTTCATAGGGTTGGTTCCTGCATGTGTCTGGCACCGTTAACTTATATAACATTTTCTGGGCGTTCTGCCAGATGGTCCTAAGGAGGAGGTCATGTCGCCCCTCCTCTCATATCTTTACCAAGCACAGGCAGGAACCAAGGATTATTTATGACACGAGAGAAGATAAACATTTTCAACGCTGTCTCTTCACACAATAAACTTTGTAGAGATCAACATGTATTAAATATCAGTCACTTGCAAGAACACATTGAAATTGGTTAAAAAAAAGAAAGAAGCACAAAACTTTATATTTTCCTTCACACCTTAATGCATAGCAAAATACACTAGAGTGTGAGCACACACATTGGGGGTAGTGACATAAGAGATCAGAGTTTTAAAAGCACACACATAGAATAAGAAGATAATTATTTGAGAAACACACATCAAACATTACATACACATAGATTATCCGGAATGGCATGAAGGTATCTGCTCGCACTACCAATGAAACTATATAATGTTGAAACCTAAACGTTAAATTGGCCAATATACATTAGCCGATCTAACATACTAAGATCTAACAGTAAGACCTAAAAGTGAAACTGGTTGAAGTAATTGATCTAAAGTATATTAGTAGGTAGGGAGGCAAGAACTACCGGAGGCGCGCAAAATAGGTTCGACCATTCCACGAAAAGAGACACATAACTATAGTAATTGGACAACGGTAAAAAGCGCATACATAGATCATAGAAATAAAAACACCGAGAGTGAGTTTGAGCATAAGCATAGTAACTACAAGGTTTACTAACAATGGGTAGGAAATCCTCAAAGGAGGTCCCGGAATTAACGGGAGATGAGATAATAACTGCAGGAAAAAGATAAGTGGAACACCTATTTTGGCCCGAAATGAAGGAGGAAGTACGAATTTGACGGACATTTAAATATAGAAAAACTGGAAACCCAAATTAAACAAATAGATAGGGTTTGTGGAGACTGTAAAAAGAGCAAACAGGTTGAGTCCGAGAATCTGACCGTAACTATCGGGGTAATTCTAGACAAACATAAAGGAGGCCTTAATTAAGGGGAAGGGACCTAAGAGAGAAGGGAAAAATGGACAGGATCAGACGATACAAAATGTTTCAATTGCAATGAGACAGGACATTTCGCCCGGGAGTGTAAGGCCTGTGCACCGATAGACTCAAATTAATTATGATTGTAATTCAACTATTTATAGGTTTTGCCCAGAAAGATTCGGTTGTTAGTGTTTGTTTAAGATATGAACTGAACGTTTTAATAGCTTGTTTAGGTTAAATTGAAAGACTAATTCATTCTAAATAATAGCGAGTTGATTTCGATGTACTACGTTGTGTTGCCTAAATGATCTGCTGCAATAACGAATTGTGAATGGAGTCGTATTTAAAATGCTGAATCATAGAAGAGACAGTTACCTAAATCTAACGAATTCTAAATAATAACGGAGAGATAATTATAATAGAGTTGTACCCACCGGAATGTTTTTATTCTTATGGATTGACTGACATACGTTATAAATTTAGCAAAGTACATGGTACTTTTACATTTTGGGGTGGAGAAAGTTGGAAAGTTGGATTTTGCTCTTGCGATAGACTTAATGCGGAGCTCGGTTTGAGTAGGGGGTAAGTTGTAGGAGGCAGGTTGGTTTGTTGCTAACTAACGTTGTGATATCATTGAGTAATAACGTAAAACTGTGTCATAACGTAGAATACACAATAACGTTACTCAAATTGATTTGACAGTTGTTGAGGTACAGACTCCCACTCTTTTCTGTACTTCTGACAGTACAATTTTGAATGAGAGATGTTGATTGATGTTGTAAGTTCTGTTCAAGATCAAACATTTGTGAACAACTATATTCATTTGGTTTGGCTTGTTGAACCCGTACTACTGCTGTTGCTGTCAGCCAACAATGATTTGCAATTCGCTGAAATTGCTGCTGCCTGGGCACGGAATGAGCGCCTGCTGCTGACGTCACTCACAATGCACTTTTGCAGCCAGGCAATGATGTTGTGACTGAGAGTGGGATAGAGAAAATTGTTTGTGTCATTCAGAGGGCAAAATGCGTGCATTATAGCTTTGAGTCACTCTTCAAAAGTTGCTAAAAGTTCCCAAATACATTTTTTAAAAGTAGCTAAATTTGTCAGGGTAGTTGTAAAATATGCTAAATCTAGCAACAAAATGGCTAGGTGGGCATCACTGGTTGGTTTTGGCTCACTGGGCTATATTTGGCTGTAAGTGATTCAGGTCTGAATCGTTGAAACGTAAAAGGTTTGTGATAGTTTCTGGTTATTGATTTTTGGTTTGATTGTTTATTTAGGTATCACCAGGGAATTGGAACATAAAGTTCAAGTGTTCTAACATTATAATCTGTTTCCATTACGTGGCACCATGTTAGGTCGGTAAAGGGGATTGCAGTGTGGGTTATTAAGGTGGATTGATAGGTGAGAATTATCTGTTAATTGAATGATTAGAATATTCCGCACTGAAACATATAATTGTATGGAATTGATTAGAATGTATAAAAAAGCACGGGTGTGGCAGCATCATGTTGTGGGGGTGCTTTGCTGCAGGAGGGACTGGTGCACTTCACAAATTAGATGGCATCATGAGGTAGGAAAATTATGTGGATATATGGAAGCAACATCTTAAGACATCAGTCAGGAAGTTAAAGCTTGGTCAAAAATGGCTCTTCCAAATGGACAATGACCCCAAGCATACTTCCAAAGTTGTGGCAAAATAGCTTAAGGACAACAAAGTCAAGGTATTGGAGTGGCCATCACAAAGCCCTGACCTCAATCCTATATAACATTTGTGGGCAGAACTGAAAAAGCGTGTGTGAGCAAGGAGGCCTACAAACCTGACTCAGTTACATCAGCTCTGTCAGGAGCAATGGGCCAAAATTCACCTAACGTATTGTTAAATAAGTTAAACAATTTAAAGGCAAAGCTATCAAATACTAATTGAGTGTATGTAAACTTCTGACCCACTGAGAATGTGATGAAAGAAATAAAAGCTGAAATAAATCATTATCTGTACTATTATTCTGACATTTCACATTCTTAAAATAAAGTCGTGATCCTAACTGACCTAAGACAGGGATTTTTACTAGGATTAAATGTCAGGAATTGTGAAAAACTGAATTTAAATGTATTTGGCTAAGATGTATGTAAACTTCCGACTTCAACTGTATACATTTGCATATTAGCAGACATGCATAAAGATGGCAGCCTCCATGCATTTACAACAAATGCCGTGTTTGTTAAATTGGACATTTGTAGCTTTTTCTTTGTTACTATGTTTTATTTGCCTATTTATTTTATTTGCCTTAGCAAAGTATGGATGATCTCTATTCTAGCTCCTAGATTATGGATGATCTCTATTCTAGCTCCTAGATTATGGATGATCTCTATTCTCGCTACCAGAGTATGGATGATCTCTATTCTAGCTCCTAGAGTATGGACGATCTCTATTCTAGCTCCTAGAGTATGGACGATCTCTATTCTAGCTCCTAGAGTATGGATGATCTCTATTCTAGCTCCTAGAGTATGGATGATCTCTATTCTAGCTCCTAGAGTATGGATGATCTCTATTCTAGCTCCTAGAGCATGGATGATCTCTATTCTAGCTCCTAGAGCATGGATGATCTCTATTCTAGCTCCTAGAGTATGGATGATCTCTATTCTAGCTCCTAGATTATGGATGTTCTCTATTCTAGCTCCTAGAGTATGGATGATCTCTATTCTCGCTACCAGAGTAAGGATGATCTCTATTCTAGCTCCTAGAGTTTTGGATGATCTCTATTCTAGCTCCTAGAGTATGGATGATCTCTATTCTAGCTCCTAGATTATGGATGTTCTCTATTCTAGCTCCTAGAGTATGGATGATCTCTATTCTAGCTCCTAGATTATGGATGATCTCTATTCTAGCTCCTAGATTATGGATGATCTCTATTCTAGCTCCTAGAGTATGGATGATCTCTATTCTAGCTCCTAGAGTATGGATGATCTCTATTCTAGCTCCTAGAGTATGGATGATCTCTATTCTATCTCCTAGATTATGGATGATTTCTATTCTAGCTCCTAGATTATGGATGATCTCTATTCTAGCTCCTAGAGTATGGATGATCTCTATTCTAGCTCCTAGATTATGGATGATTTCTATTCCAGCTCCTAGATTATGGATGATCTCTATTCTAGCTCCTAGAGTATGGATGATCTCTATTCTAGCTCCTAGAGTATGGATGATTTCTATTCTAGCTCCTAGATTATGGATGATCTCTATTCTAGCTCCGAGAGTATGGATGATCTCTATTCTAGCTCCTAGAGTATGGATGATCTCTATTCTAGCTCATAGAGTATGGATGATCTCTATTCTAGCTCCTCGAGTATGGATGATCCATATGTGAGCTCCTAAAGTATAGATGATCTCTATTCTATCTCCCAGACGGCTGCAATTTTAAAACCAAAAAAAAGTAGATTGGCACATTGAACCATGTTGTGCGCCGCTGTTCAAAAACTATGCTTATCATCCTAAAACAATGTCATCATATCTGTATTCTGCCACCTTAACCTGGTCTCAGAGCATTTCGTATTATTCTGTGTGTGAATCCAAGGCAATCCATTTAGTATGATATGTTACATTTCGAATGGTATGCATTAATTTGTTGATATCATCATCCATTTCGCATGCTATACTACGAAATGCAATTTTTATGATATGTTACGAATTCCAATTCGAACAGTATGTTCCTGTCACGATCGTCTTTTGGAGAGAGTGAGGACCAACATGCAGCGCGTGGAAAATACATCTTCTCTTTATTAAAGAAGGAAAAAACGAACCAAAACAACAAACAGACGAACGTGAAGCTAAGCAAGGACTAAGTGCACAACATGCAACATAGAACATCGACATAGACAATTTCCCACAATTGCATGATGCCCATGGCTGCCTTAAATATGGCTCCCAATCAGAGACAAATGAAAGACATCTGTCTCTGATTGAGAACCACTCAGGACAACACCGGAATGGCTGGCTGACCCTGGCTGGCTGGCGGATCCTGGCTGGCTGGCTCTGGCGGATCCTAGCTGGCTGGCTCTGGCGGATCCTGGCTGGATGACGGCTCTGGACGTTCATGGCTGTAGGGCAGCTCATGACTGGAGGGCAGCTCATGACTGGAGGGCAGCTCATGACTGGAAGGCAGCTCATGACTGTAGGGCAGCTCATGACTGTAGGGTAGCTCATGACTGGATGACAGCTCATGACTGGATGACAGCTCATGACTGGAAGGCAGCTCATGACTGGAAGGCAGCTCATGACTGGAAGGCAGCTCATGACTGGAGGGCAGCTCATGACTGGAGGGCAGCTCATGACTGGAGGGCAGCTCATGACTGTAGGGCAGCTCATGACTGTAGGGCAGCTCATGACTGGATGGCAGCTCATGACTGGAAGGCAGCTCATGACTGGAGGGCAGCTCATGACTGGAAGGCAGCTCATGACTGTAGGGCAGCTCATGACTGTAGGGCAGCTCATGACTGTAGGGCAGCTCATGACTGTAGGGCAGCTCATGACTGTATGGCAGCTCATGACTGTATGGCAGCTCATGACTGGAGGGCAGCTCATGACTGGAGGGCAGCTCATGACTGGAGGGCAGCTCATGACTGGAGGACGGCTCTGGCAGATCCTGTCTGGTTGGCGGCTCTGGCAGATCCTGTCTGGTTGGCGGCTCTGGCAGACCCTGTCTGGTTGGCGGCTCTGGCAGACCCTGTCTGGTGAATGGCTCTAGCGGCTCCTGACTGACTAACGGCTCTGACGGCTCGGGACAGACGGGCGGCTCTAATGGCTCGGGACAGACGGATGGCTCAGATGGCGCTGGGCAGACGGATGACTCAGATGGCGCTGGGGAGACGGATGGCTCAGATGGCGCTGGGGAGACGGATGGCTCAGATGGCGCTGGGGAGACGGATGGCTCAGATGGCGCTGGGGAGACGGATGGCTCAGATGGCGCTGGGGAGACGGATGGCTCAGATGGCGCTGGGGAGACGGATGGCTCAGATGGCGCTGGGGAGACGGATGGCTCAGATGGCGCTGGGGAGATGGATAGCTCAGATGGCGCTGGGGAGACGGATGGCTCAGATGGCGCTGGGGAGACGGATGGCTCTGGCCGGATGAGGCGCACTGTAGGCCTGGTGCGTGGTGCCGGAACTGGAGGCACCGGGCTAAGGACACGCACCTTCAGGCTAGTGCGGGGAGCAGGGTCAGGGCACACTGACCTCTCGAAGCGCACTATAGGCCTGGTGCGTGGTACCGGCACTGGTGGTACCAGGCTAAGGGCACGCACCTCAGGACAAGTGCGGGGAGAAGAAACAGTGCGTACAGGACTCTGGAGACGCACAGGTGGCTTAGTGCGTGATGCCGGAACTGGAGGCACTGGGCTGGAGACACGCCCCATAGGGAGAGTGCGTGGAGGAGGAACAAGGCACACTGGACTCTCGAGACGCACTATAGGCCTGGTGCGTGGTACCAGAACTGGAGGTACCGGGCTGAGGGCACGCACCTCAGGGCGAGTGCGGGGAGAAGGAACAGTGCGTACAGGGCTCAGGAGATGCACAGGAGGCTTCCCAACCTTACCTGGTTGTATGCTCCCCCATATCAACATCTCTCTCTCTTCGCTCTCCTCCAATAACACCAACAACTCCTCAAATGTCTCATAATCTCCCATCCTTTCACTTTCCTCCAATCTGTCCAATAACTCCTCCACATTCTCCGACTCATACCTTAGTTTAGCCAACTGCTCCTGATGGTAAGCACGGGGAACTGGCTCAATTCTCCCACTTGACCCAGCCACACTCCCCGTGTGCCCTCCCCCAAGAAATTTTTGGGGGAGCCTCTCGGGCTTCCAGCCACTCTGCCTTGATTTACGCTGCTTGGTCCGATGTTGGTGGGAAATTCTGTCACGATCGTCTTTTGGAGAGAGTGAGGACCAACATGCAGCGCGTGGAAAATACATCTTCTCTTTATTAAAGAAGGAAAAAACGAACCAAAACAACAAACAGACGACCGTGAAGCTAAGCAAGGACTAAGTGCACAACATGCAACATAGAACATCGACATAGACAATTTCCCACAATTGCATGATGCCCATGGCTGCCTTAAATATGGCTCCCAATCAGAGACAAATGAAAGACATCTGTCTCTGATTGAGAACCACTCAAGCAACCATAGACATACCTAGAAACATACACTCCACCATAGACACAGCTAGACCTCTATACTAAACATAAACCCAACTACTCTAATAAACCCCTTAAACCTTACAACCACCCTAGACACCACAAAAACACATACATTCCCCATGTCACACCCTGACCTAACTAAAATAATTAAGACAACAAAGAATACTAAGGCCAGGGCATGACAGTTCCGAATTTGCAATACGTATGATACATACAAATGACATTTTTGGGGGGCTAATCTCATTGTCAATCTCCACCAAATAATTATTTTCAGTTTGAGTCCATTAAAATGACCTTGTCTAAACAAACCATTTAATCAGTAAAGTGTAACTATGTAACTGCAGTGGAGAGCATGATTTACAAGAAATCCCCTGACTGACCAGAAACTGACTTGCTCAGACCCCCCGCCCCCCTTCTAAGCCGTGAGGGGATTTCTTGTAAATCATGGTCTCTGCTGCAGTTACATAATGGGACTTTAGTTACTGATTAAATAGGTTGTTTGGCCAAGGTAATTTTAGGTGACTCAAACTGAAACTAAAACTAACATAGCAAAAATATTTAATTCAACTCAATAAAGTAACAGATTGGATGTGTATAATTCAAAACAAGTTTAGGTACTACATGTGTTTAAATACGTTTTGTGTGTTGTGCTATTTCTGATCTTCAGATAAAGTGGTGATGGGTGACGACTTGCGGGAGAAAGAGGGTCAGCTTAAGACCAGTTACACCGACCTGACTGCAGAGAGAGAACAGATGCAAAGAGAGAAATACAAAGTTCATATCTAATAACAGCTTCTACTGTCATGAAGACAATAATATATCATGTATTGATAGATTGTAGATAATTGCTGTTTGTGTGATTAAGGAGGAATAGAATGAAAACTTAAGTCTCTGGGATGTTTTGCCTTATAAAGTCATAGTGGAAGTAGAGAAAAGGGTTTTGTTGAATACGAGTGTGTTGGTTTGAAAATGTGTCTTTGTACTCCCTGTGACCCCCAATATGTTATCTGGAGCAACAGTAGGATGAGAAGAGGAAGTGGCCCCAAGCAGGTCAGACCTTATCTTATGTCACTGACTCGTCGTAGCATATGGCGTATCATATTTTATATATATTATTATACTGATAAGTTTGATTCAATGTACAATAAACTTGTTTACCACAAAAGAGTAAAAACTCAGAGTGAAGTTGAATTGTATAATACCAAATGACGCAACAGCTGAATACTTGTCCTTCAAGTGACTTTTATATCCAAGCAAAGCTCCCTCGCCCTTACAATGATATACTAAATGAGTTTCCACTGTCGTTGACTTAAACCCTTTCACCCTAATTTCAACATCCCTTGGCCCACTTCCTCTTCTCATCTGGGTTCCCAGCCTGGTCTCATAGACAAGACGTAACATAGTACATGTAAATCCATGACAAAGAAATTAGTATGATATGTTACGTTTGGTATGGTTACATAAGACAAAGTTACTTAAATTACATTTTTCTTAATATAAAATCATATAATCTAAAATAATGGATTGAATTGAATTGAGAGAGAGAGAGAGAGAGAGAGAGAGAGAGAGAGAGATGGTTTGTGTGTGAGAGACAAACAAGATGACTAGTTTGTCCAATGATGTTGGTTTGAAATGTTAATGGTTCGCTATTCATTTGTGTGTGTGAGAGATTGCAATACTTTTATATATAGTGTATGTAATCTTTACCACTGTTATTTTTTACAATATTGTTGAGAATCACTCTTGATTTCATAGGGCTGCTTATTCCTTGCCTGTTGAGTTTGGCTGAATGTGTCTGAAATGGCACCCTATACCCCATTTAGCCCACTACTTTTAACCAAAGCCCCATGGACCCTGGTTAAAAGTAGTGCACTATGGGGAATTTGATTCCATTTCGGCTGCATTCCCCTGAATTTATGGTGAGTTTGTTTCTGTCTGCTGGCCAGGAGGGCACATGGCTGTCTCTCAATACTCTGAAATGGCTTCCTGGCCTCTTATTCTGTCCTTCCAGGAGAAGCTAAACATGACAAGACCAGGAAAAACTCCAGGCCTTAGTTATAGACCTGGAGGTTTTCCCAGTCAGGTCACTTGGTCAGTAAAATGTCTCGGCCATTTTCATATAATATTATCTGATATGAGGGACTTAAAAAGCTTTATGACTACATGGCTATAGCTATTAACCTTTATAATCAGTTCTAACCATTAAATCTAGCTAGTGATATGTAGGAAATAAGGTGGAAAGATATTGTGGTATATCCGTAGTCTGGACCACTGTATGCATCCATTCAAATAACTCCACTGTTCCGCCCCATATTGATGATGTCATAATGACAATGGTACGAACACCGAATCATATGTCCATGGAACGACCGAGTCAGAGAGTGTAATACAATGCATGAAGACTATTTTTCTTTTTAAGGCTGCTTAAAACTTATTCTATTTATAATGCAATATATGAAAGCTGCCTTGAAATCACATATGTAGCTAGCTAACCACTAAACCCTTCTGTTGGCTGGGATGTTGGTTGGTCTGTTGCTAGGTAGAATAATAATTTATCATGCAGATGTCTATGTTCTTCTCCAGAAACAACCCTTCCCCCTAGACACTTGTAGAGCTCTGAGAGGACTTGATAGGTTGAATCAATATAGTGATAGCTCTACCTTTCCATCTTGATAGGCTAGGTGAAATTTCTCCATATTGCTTAATTAAGGATCAGACACATTTTAAAAACTTTTTGCCTAAAATGACATACCCAAATTTAACTGCCTGTAGCTCAGGACCTGAAGCAAGGATATGCATATTCTTGGTACCATTTGAAATGAAACACTTTGAAGTGTGTGGAAATGTGAAATTGATGTTGGAGAATGTAACACATATATGTTAAAAGATAATACAAACAACAAAACATGTGTTTTCTATATAAAAAAATGTCATCATCTTTGAAATGCAAGAGAAAGACCATTATATAAGACATGGCAGGGGTTCAAACTGTAGAACATAGTTCCTACAGTGGAATATAAATGTATTTTATCAAACAAAACTATACTATATCTTATCTCTGGGACCCCCAGGATGACAAATCAGAGAAAGATTACTGAATGTAAGTACATTATTTACCTTCAGAGGTGAATGTATCAAACCAGTTGACGTGATAAATGTTTTGTTGTTGTTGTGCACTCTCCTCAAACAATAGCATTGCATTTTTTCACTGTAATAGCTACTGTAAATTGGACACTTGAGTTAGAGTAACAAGAATGTAAGCTTTCTGCCCATATAAGACATGTCTATATCCTGGAAAGATTGCTGTTACTTACAAACGTAATGCTAAACACATTAGCGCATGTTAGCTCAACCGTCCCGGTATAGGTACACCGATCCCGTAGAGGTTTTAAACCTGTCCAATCCTCTCAGACCTCCACCAGGGCTTTATAGGAAGGAGAGAGGCAAGTCAGTAAAGAACAAATTATTATTTACAATGACGGCCTACCAAAAAGCAAAAGCCCCCTGCAGGGATGGGGGCTGGGATTAAAAATATAAATAAATAAATAAATATTTATTGTTAAGTGCCTCCTAACGGACCGAGGTGCAGGAATTAGGAGCAGGAGAGCAAGGAAATCCCAGTGGCAAAAGTTTAATGAGACGTCCCAACACAACTACAACATGGGACTGAAACACGCCCAAACGAGATTGCCACACACAGGGAATAAACGCTACACACGGAGGAGAAACCTCTACTACTAAACTCAACACCAAAACGGCACAACTGCCGTGAGAAAAGAAACCCTGTGGTGCAGACACGCACCCCTAAATAACGTCACCACAGCAAACAATTCCGCAGGCAGCGGAGGTAAATATACCCACCGGAATCAACTAATAATACACAGGTGTAAACCATACAGACAGACACAAACGAAAAGGAAAAATGGATCGGTAGCAGCTAGTAGGCCGGCGACGATGACCGCCGAGCACCGCCCGAACAGGGAGAGGAGCCACCTTCGGTGGAAGTCGTGACAAATATAGGACAAAACACATATCACGAGGGAGACAACACAACACTAGACAAAGAGAGACCTAAGACAACAACATAGCATGGCAGCAACACATGACAACACAGCATGGTAGCAACACATCATGACAACAACATGGTAGCAACCCAACATGGCAGCAAAACAACATGGTAGCAGCACAAAACAGTGTACAAACATTTTTGGGCACAGACAACAGTACTAAAGGCAGGAAGGTAGAGACAACAATACATCACGCAAAGCAGCCACACCTGTCAGTAAGAGTGTCCATGATTGAGTCTTTGAATGAAGAGTTTGAGATAAAACTGTCCAGTTTGAGTGTTTGTTGCAGCTTGTTCCAGTCGCTAGCGACAGCGAACTGAAAAGAAGAGCGACCCAGGCTTGTGTGTGCTTTGGGGACCTTTAACAGAATGTGACTGGCAGAACGGTTGTTGTATGTGGAGTATGAGGGCGGTAGTAGATATCTCAGAAGCCTAAGAAGGTTTTATAAATAAGCATCAACCAGTGGGTCTTGCGACGAGTTTACAGAGATCACCAGTTTATGGAGTACAGAGTGCAGTGATGTGTCCTCTACCGACCCCCCCTCCCGGATCCGGGATCCTCCTCATCAGAAACGCTGACTAGCATAGCCTAGCCTAGCGCCACAGGGATATCATTTCACAATGACTGTTTATCAATATTTCATAGTGACTTTCAGCTACAATTTCAACAATGGCTAGCTATATATTATTGCACTGAACAAAATGAGTACTACATTTGACCTCTAAAAAGGTCATATTCATCATCCCACAGGACAGAGACCAACAGAGGAGCTGAGGATTGTTCTGGTTGGTAAGACTGGAGCAGGGAAGTGTGCATCAGGAAGCACCATCCTGGGGAGAAATGTTTTTAAGTCAAGGTTTTCTGCTGTTTCTCTGACATCAAACTGTGAAAAGGCCAGAGGAAAGGTGGATGGGCAAATTGTGGCTGTTATCGACACCCCAGGTTTGTTTGATACTACATTGTCCAATGAGGAGGGACTGAGAAAGATCGCTCTGTGCATCTCTCTCTCTGCTCCTGGTCCCCATGTGTTCCTGGTTGTGATTACATTGGGTCGATACACACAGGAGGAGCAGGAAACAGTGTCAATCATTCAGAGTGTCTTTGGTGAAGAGGCTTCAAAATACACCATGGTTCTCTTTACACGTGAAGAACAATCAATGATTTTTTACTTGAGAGTCCAGATCTTCTGAGATTTGTTGACAAATGCCATAGACAGTATCATGTCTTCAGCAACAAAGTCCAGAACCCTTCTCAGGTGACTGAGCTGCTTCAGAAGATAAACTCTATGGTTGGGAGGAATGGAGGGAACCACTACACCAATGAGATGTTCCAGGAGGCAGAGAGAAAGATTGAAGAAGAGAAAGAAAGGATCCTGAAAGAGAATGAAGAGCAGAGATGCAGAGAGATGGAGGAATTGAAGGCAAGGTTTGAAGGAGAACGTCTAAGACACAGGTGTCAAACTCATTCCACGGGGGGCCGAGTGTCTGCGGGTTTTCGCTCCTCCCTTATACTTGATTGATGAATTAACATCACTAATTAGTTAGGAACTCCCCACACCTGGTTGTCTAGGGCTTTATTGAAAGGAAAAACCAAAAACCTGCAGACACTAGGCCCTCCGTGGAATGAGTTTGACACCCCTGGTCTAAGAGAAGAAGAAGAGAAGCTGAGGAGAAAACAAGAAAGAGAAGCTAGAGAGAAAGCTGAAAAAATAAAACACATTTTAATAGCAACTACCAGTACCGGAATCGGAGCGGCTTTGGGAATAGTTGGAGGCCCAGTTGGTATGACAGTTGGTGCAGCAGTGGGAGCTGCAGTGGGAGCTGGAGTAAATAAATGCAATACTCAGTGAGTCTATAGCTAACAGTGCTGTACATTCTACAAGTTGTTTGGCTTCATTATTTTATATTTAAAGCCTCCTTTATATACATCAATGTTCTCTTATTGCGTAGGCCTAGCGTTTTTCTGTCTGGTCTGTTCCAGTTTAAAACTGTAGCTACATTAACGTTCTCTGAGAGGTGTCTTTAGAGGTACACTACATGGCCAAAAGTATGTGAACACTAGCTCGTCAAACTTCTTATTCCAAAATAATGGCCATTAATATGGAGTTGGTCCCCCTTTGCAGCTATAACAGCCTCCACTCTTCTGGGAAGGCTTCCCACTAGATGTTGGAACATTCCTTCGGGGACTTGCTTCCATTCAGCCACACGAACGTTAGTAAGGTCGGGCACTGATGTTGGGCGATTAGGCCTGGCTCGCAGTCAGCGTTCCAATTCATCCCAAAAGTGTTCAATGGGGTTGAGATCAGGTGCCTGTACAGACAAGTCAAGTTCTTCCACACCAATCTTGACAAACCATTTCTGTATGGACCTCACTTTGTACACAGGGGCATTTCATGCTGAAACAGGAAACGGCCTTCCCCAAACTGTTGCCACAAAGTTGGAAGCACAAAATCGTCTAGAATGTCATTGTATGCTGAAACATTAAGATTTCCCTTCACTGGAACTAAGGAGCCTGAACAATGAAAAACAGCCCCAGACCATTATTCCTCCTCCACCTCCTCCATTGGGGCAGGTAGCATTCTCCTGGCATTCGCCAAAACCCAGATTTATCCATCGGACAGCCAGATGGTGAAGTATGATTCATCACTCCAGAGAACGTGTTTCCATTGCTCCAGAGTCCAATGGCAGAGAGCTTTACACCACTCCAGCCGACGCTAGGCTTGTATGTGGCTGCTCGGCCATGGAAACCCATTTCATGAAGCTCCCGACGAACAGTTCTTGTGCTGATGTTGCTTCCATAGGCAGTTTGGAACTCGGTAGTGAGTGTTGCAACCGAGGACCGACAATTTGTACACGCTTCAGCACTCAGCGGTCCCGCTCTGTGAGCTTGTGTGTCCTACCACTTTGCTCCTAGACGTTTCCGCTTCACAATAACATCACTTACAGTTGACCGGGCCAGCTCTAGCAGGGAATAAATATGACAAACTGACTTGTTGGAAAGGTAACGTCCTATGATGGTGCCACGTTGAAAGTCACTGAGCTCTTCAGTAAGGCCATTCTCCTGACAATGTTTGTCTATAGAGATTGCATGGCTGTGTGCTCGATTTTATACACCTGTCAACAACGGGTGTGGCTGAAATAGCCAAATCCACTAATTTGAATGGCTGTCCACATACTTTTGTATATATAGTGCAGTGGTGTAAAGTACTTAAGTAAAAATACTTTCAAGTACTACTTAAGTCGTTTTTTAGGGGGTATCTGTACTTTACTTTACTATTCATATTTTTGACAACTTGTACTTCATTCCTAAAGAAAATCATGTACTTTTTACTCCATACATTTTCCCTGGCACCCAAAAGTACTCGTTACGTTTTGAATGCATAGCAGGACAGGAAAATGGTCCAATTCACACACTTATCAGGAGAACATCCCTGGTCATCTACTGCCTCTGATCTGGCAGACTCCCTAAACACAAATGCTTTGTTTGTAAATTATGTTGGAGTGTGACCCTCGCTATCCGTAAATTTAAAAACAACAAGAAAATTGTGCCATCTGGTTTGCTCAATATAAAGAATTGGAAGTCAGGTAGCCTAGTGGTTAGAGCGTTGGACTTGTAACTGAAAGGTTGCAAGATCAAATCCCAGAGCTGAAAAGGTAAAAATCTGTCATTCTGCCGCTGAACAAGGCAGTTAACCTGTCTGGCCCCGGGGTTCCGCTAGCGGAACTCCTCCCACATTCCACTGAAAAGGCAGAGCGCGAAATTCAAAAAATATTTTTGAGAAATATTTAACTTTCACACATTAACAAGTCCAATACAGCAAATGAAAGATACACATCTTGTGAATCCAGTCAACATGTCCGATTTTTTAAATGTTTTACAGCGAAAACAGCACGTATATTTATGTTAGCTCACCACCAAATACAAAAAAGGACAGACATTTTTCACAGCACAGGTAGCATGCACAAAGCCAACCTAACTAACCAAGAACCAACCAAACTAACCAAGAAACAACTTCATCAGATGACAGTCTTATAACATGTTATACAATAAATCTATGTTTTGTTCGAAAAATGTGCATATTTGAGCTATAAATCAGTTTTACATTGCAGCTACCATCACAGCTACCGTCAGAAATAGCACCGAAGCAGCCAGAGTAGTTATAGAGACCAACGTGGAATACCTAAATACTCATCATAAAACATTTCTGAAAAATGCATCGTGTACAGCAAATGAAAGACAAGCATCTTGTGAATCCAGCCAATATTTCAGATTTTTTAAGTGTTTTACAGCGAAAACACAATATAGCATTATATTAGCTTACCACAATAGTAGGAAGCACAAGCCATTTACCAGCAGCAAATGTTAGCGATCGTAACAAACCAGCAAAATATATATAATTTTTGACTAACCTTGATAAGCTTCATCAGATGACAGTCCTATAACATCAGGTTATACATACACTTATGTTTTGTTCGAAAATGTGCATATTTAGAGCTGAAATCAGTGGTTATACATTGTGCTAACGTAGCATCTTTTTCCCAGAATGTGCGGATATTTTTCTAAAACTCACCTATTCTCACCAAATAACTATTCATAAACATGACTAAAAAATACATGTTGTATAGGAAATGATAGATACACTAGTTCTTAATGCAATCGCCGTGTTAGAATTCTAAAAATAACTTCATTACGACATCCAGCTTATGTTATAGCGAGAGCGTGCCCAAAATCTGGGCGCTACCTAATAGTACACATGTTCGACAGATATATGAAATAGCATCATAAAATGGGTCCTACTTTTGATGAGCTTCCATCAGAATGTTGTACAAGGGGTCCTTTGTCAAGAACAATCGTTGTTTGGATTTAGAATGTCCTCTTCTCCAGTCAATTAGCACGGAAAGCTAGCAAAGTGGCGCGAAGCTCTCCTTCCTGAACATACGCAGACAAAGCAACAAGCCTAACGTCCCGAAAAAAATTTCAATAATCTAATAAAACTATATTGAAAAAACATACTTTACGATGATATTGTCACATGTATCAAATAAAATCAAAGCCGGAGATATTAGTCGTCTATAACGACAGCTTTACAGAAGGCAATACCAGGTCCCTTCTCGCGCGCTCCAGGAAACAGGAAATTGGGGTCACGTCATGCCAAGAGCTTTTATTCGACCTCAGACCAAGATAAACACTCCATTTCTTCTCTCACTGCCTATTGACATCAAGTATAAGGTGTATGACGTGCATGTATACTAATACGTATCAAGCCCATTTATAGGCAGGCCCTAGAACAGAGCATTGTTTTCAGATTTTCCACTTCCTGATCAGGAAGCTTGCTGCAAAATGAGTTCTGTTTTACTCACAGATATAATTCAAACGGTTTTAGAAACTAGAGAGTGTTTTCTATCCAATAGTAATAATAATATGCATATTGTACGAGCAAGAATTGAGTACGAGGCCACTTAAATTGGGCACGATTTTCCCCCAAAGTGAAAACAGCGCCTTCTGTCCTCAACAGGTTAACCCACTGTTCCTAGGCCGTCATTGAAAATAAGAATTTGTTTTTTAACTGACTTGCCTAGTTAAATAAAGGTTAAATATATATTTATACTATACATTTGATCATTTACATTTACTTTTGATACTTAAGTATATTTAAAACCAAATACTTTTAGACTTTTAATCAAGTAATATTTTACTGGTTGACTTTCACTCTTACTTGAGTCATTTTCTATTAAGGTATCTTTACTTTTACTCAAGTATGACAATTGGGTACTTTTTCCACCACTGATGTAGTGTACTCACACATGGATTCCATCATGTTCTAAATGCAAGGGAATTGTTTTCAAATTTATTCACTGGATGTGAGGTAATGCAGAATTGTGTTTATATTCATTATTTTACCTTTATTGCTCTAAGCATTGCAAAGCTTTGAAAAAGCAGGTTAATTGTTAAAAAATATTAGTGAGACTGTCACTCACTTTTCTGTTCAATTTAGTTTATAGCTTTAAGTTTATACTGTACCTTCATGAGATCAATCTGGTTTCTGTTCTGTATTCATTATGTCTATAACTATACCATCCTGGTTTCTGTTCTGTATTCATTATGTCTATAACTATACCATCCTGGTTTCTGTTCTGTATTCATTATATCTATAACTATACCATCCTGGTTTCTGTTCTGTGTTCATTATGTCTATAACTATACCCATCCTGGTTTCTGTTCTGTATTCATTCTGTCTATAACTATACCATCCTGGTTTCTGTTCTGTATTCATTATGTCTATAACTATACCATCCTGGTTTCTGTTCTGTATTCATTATGTCTATAACTATACCATCCTGGTTTCTGTTCTGTGTTCATTATGTCTATAACTATACCCATCCTGGTTTCTGTTCTGTATTCATTATGTCTATAACTATACCATCCTGGTTTCTGTTCTGTATTCATTATATCTATAACTATACCATCCTGGTTTCTGTTCTGTGTTCATTATGTCTATAACTATACCCATCCTGGTTTCTGTTCTGTATTCATTCTGTCTATAACTATACCATCCTGGTTTCTGTTCTGTATTCATTATGTCTATAACTATACCATCCTGGTTTCTGTTCTGTATTCATTATGTCTATAACTATACCATCCTGGTTTCTGTTCTGTATTCATTATGTCTATAACTATACCATCCTGGTTTCTGTTCTGTATTCATTATGTCTATAACTACACCCATCCTGGTTTCTGTTCTGTATTCATTATGTCTATAACTATACCATCCTGGTTTCTGTTCAATGTTCATTATGTCTATAACTATACCATCCTGGTTTCTGTTCTGTATTCATTATGTCTATAACTATACCATCCTGGTTTCTGTTCTGTATTCATTATGTCTATAACTATACCATCCTGGTTTCTGTTCTGTATTCATTATGTCTATAACTATACCATCCTGGTTTCTGTTCTGTATTCATTATGTCTATAACTACACCCATCCTGGTTTCTGTTCTGTATTCATTATGTCTATAACTATACCATCCTGGTTTCTGTTCTGTATTCATTATGTCTATAACTATACCATCCTGGTTTCTGTTCTGTATTCATTATGTCTATAACTATACCATCCTGGTTTCTGTTCTGTATTCATTATGTCTATAACTATACCGTCCTGGTTTCTGTTCTGTATTCATTATATCTATAACTAAACCCAGCCACTTTTCAAACTGTATTGTTGCTCATTATTGTTAAAAAATAAAAATGACAGGAGGGACCAATCATGCAACAGGAGCCGGGATTGGAGGAACAGCTACAGTGTCTCATCACTTCTATACTGGGGACAAGTCACAGCAGCTTACTCATATTGAATTGAGTTGTAATTGTATTGTTTTGCATTGCATACAGCTTGTGCTGTTGTCATTCTTATGTTGTATTCTTTAACTGTGGACCCATTGCCTTCTGTAGATATACACTGAGTGTACAAAACATTAAGAACACCTTCCTAATATTGAGTTGCACCCCCACCCTCTTTTTTTTCCCTCAGAACAGCCTCAATTCATCGGGGCATGGACTATACAAGGTGTCAAAAGTATTCCACTAGAGATGCTGACATATGTTGACTCCAATGTTTCCCAGAGTTGTGTCAAGTTGGCTGAATGTCCTTTGAGTGGTGGACCATTCTTGATACACATGGGAATGTAGGATGTATGGGAGGAAACTACAAGACTAAATGATATTCAATGTTTTTCTATGTAGTCAATTAGTTAATTTTATCATCATGAAACAGTTTATAAAGCTGGTAATTCATAATGATGATACTTAGTAACTACACTAATCAGAAGTGCCTTGCATGAGGAAGGATAGCCTCATGAGACACACTGATCTAGTATTGAAATATACTTACTGTATGCATGTAAGCTTGCAAGGCCAGTGTGGCTGTCAAGGCTAGTGGACAGGTTCTGGTAGAAACAACATTATTTCAGGAAATCTTTTATGCAATGATGGAAATTAAATATGTTTTATGACATCATCAATATGGACTGGAACAGTGGAATTCTTTGAATAGATGTATACAGTTTTCCAGACTATAAATCATGTGGTTTAAACTGTGAAGTAACAAAGAGACTCTCAGCACAGTTGAGTGAGACTGGCTACGTCCCAATACTCTGGTTTATCTTTCCTCCTCATCCTTTCCGACATACTGTTAGATAAAGTGGTAAGAACTGGGTATAAATGTTAATAGCTATCGCTATCGCTTCGCTCATTTACATTACATTTAAGTCATTTAGCAGACGCTCTTATCCAGAGCGACTTACAAATTGGTGCATTCACCTTATGAAATCCAGTGGAACAACCACTTTACAATAGTGCATCTAACTCTTTTAAGGGGGAGGGGTGGGGTTAGGAGGATTACTTTATCCTAGGTATTCCTTAAAGAGGTGGGGTTTCAGGTGTCTCCGGAAGGTGGTGATTGACTCCGCTGACCTGGCGTCGTGAGGGAGTTTGTTCCACCATTGGGGTGCCAGAGCAGCGAACAGTTTTGACTGGGCTGAGCGGGAACTGTACTTCCTCAGAGGTAGGGAGGCGAGCAGGCCAGAGGTGGATGAACGCAGTGCCCTTGTTTGGGTGTAGGGCCTGATCAGAGCCTGAAGGTACGGAGGTGCCGTTCCCCTCACAGCTCCGTAGGCAAGCACCATGGTCTTGTAGCGGATGCGAGCTTCAACTGGAAGCCAGTGGAGAGAGCGGAGGAGCGGGGTGACGTGAGAGAACTTGGGAAGGTTGAACACCAGACGGGCTGCGGCGTTCTGGATGAGTTGTAGGGGTTTAATGGCACAGGCAGGGAGCCCAGCCAACAGCGAGTTGCAGCCAACAGCGAGTCGCTCCACAGGTAGTATTACATTTAATTTAATTTCATTACATTACATTTCATTACAGTACAACGGTTTGATTTGTTTGATCTTAGCACTTTTTTCTTAGCTAGCTACACAGCCGTCTTTGTATCAAAGCTAATTGTGTAGTTTAGATTATTATCGAATTATCGAATCTTCTAACGTCGTCAACACTGCTAGCTAGCCAGCTAGCCAGCTAGCCAACTTCTACCGAATCATTACAACGGAACGATTTGATTAGTGTAGTGTTAGCTAGCTACATAGTTGTCTTTGCATCTAAGATAATTGTGTAGTTTAGAGTAATCATCTAGCCAGTTATCGAGGTTACCTAGCCAGTTCCACTTTCAAACAAAGTCAGCTAGCCAGCTATTTTCGCCGTCAACACTGCTAGCTAGCCAGCTAGCCAACTTCTACCGAAACAGTACAACGGAACGATTTGATTAGTGTGGTGTTAGCTAGCTACATAGTTGTCTTCTCTGTCTTTGTATCTAAGATAATTGTGTAGTTTAGAGTAATTATCTAGCCAGTTATCGAGGTTACCTAGCCAGCTCCACTTTTTAACAAAGTCAGCTAGCCAGCTATTTTCACTGTCCTAACGTTGTCAACACTGCTAGCTAGCCAGCTAGCCAACTTCTACCGAAACAGTACAACGGAACGATTTGATTAGTGTAGTGTTAGCTAGCTACATAGTTGTCTTTGCTGTCCTTGTATCTAAGATAATTGTGTAGTTTAGAGTAATTACCTAGCCAGTTATCGAGGCTACCTAGCCAGCAACACTTTCAAACATAGTCAACAACGCAGCCACTGCTAGCTAGCCTACTTCACCAGTCAGCAGTACTGCATCATTTTAATCATTTTAGTCAATAAGATTTTTGCTACGTAAGCTTAACTTTCTGAACATTCGAGACATGTAGTCCACTTGTCATTCCAATCTCCTTTGCATTAGCGTAGCCTCTTCTTTAGCCTGTCAACTATGTGTCTGTCTTTCCCTGTTCTCTCCTCTCTGCACAGACCATACAAACGCTTCACACCGCGTGGCCGCTGCCACCCTAACCTGGTGGTCCCAGCGCGCACGACCCACGTGGAGTTCCAGGTCTCCGGCAGCCTCTGGAACTGCCGATCTGCGGCCAACAAGGCAGAGTTCATCTCAGCCTATGCTTCCCTCCAGTCCCTCGACTTCTTGGCACTGACGGAAACATGGATTACCACAGATAACACTGCTACTCCTACTGCTCTCTCCTCGTCTGCCCACGTGTTCTCGCACACCCCGAGAGCTTCTGGTCAGCGGGGTGGTGGCACTGGGATCCTCATCTCTCCCAAGTGGACATTCTCTCTTTCTCCCCTTACCCATCTGTCTATCACCTCCTTTGAATTCCATGCTGTCACAGTTACCAGCCCTTTCAAGCTTAACATCCTTATCATTTATCGCCCTCCAGGTTCCCTTGGAGAGTTCATCAATGAGCTTGACGCCTTGATAAGTTCCTTCCCTGAGGATGGCTCACCTCTCACAGTTCTGGGTGACTTTAACCTCCCCACGTCTACCTTTGACTCATTCCTCTCTACCTCCCTCTTTCCACTCCTCTCCTCTTTTGACCTCACCCTCTCACCTTCCCCCCCTACTCACAAGGCAGGCAATACGCTTGACCTCATCTTTACTAGATGCTGTTCTTCCACTAATCTCATTGCAACTCCCCTCCAAGTCTCCGACCACTACCTTGTATCCTTTTCCCTCTCGCTCTCATCCAACACTTCCCACTCTGCCCCTACTCGGATGGTATCGCGCCGTCCAAACCTTCGCTCTCTCTCCCCCGCTACTCTCACCTCTTCCATCCTATCATCTCTTCCCTCTGCTCAAACCTTCTCCAACCTATCTCCTGATTCTGCCTCCTCAACCCTCCTCTCCTCCCTTTCTGCATACTTTGACTCTCTATGGCCCCTATCCTCCAGGCCGGCTCGGTCCTCCCCTCCTGCCCCGTGGCTCGACGACTCATTGCGAGCTCACAGAACAGGGCTCCGGGCAGCCGAGCGGAAATGGAGGAGAACTCGCCTCCCTGCGGACCTGGCATCCTTTCACTCCCTCCTCTCTACATTTTCCTCTTCTGTATCTGCTGCTAAAGCCACTTTCTACCACTCTAACTTCCAAGCATCTGCCTCTAACCCTAGGAAGCTCTTTGCCACCTTCTCCTCCCTCCTGAATCCCCCCCCCCTCTCCTCCCTCTCTGCGGATGACTTCGTCAACCATTTTGAAAAGAAGGTTGACGACATCCGATCCTCGTTTGCTAAGTCAAACGACACCACTGGTTCTGCTCACACTGCCCTACCCTGTGCTTTGACCTCTTTCTCCCCTCTCTCCCCAGATGAAATCTCGCGTCTTGTGACGGCCGGCCGCCCAACAACCTGCCCGCTTGACCCTATCCCCTCCTCTCTTCTCCAGACCATTTCCGGAGACCTTCTCCCTTACCTCACCTCGCTCATCAACTCATCCTTGACCACTGGCTACGTCCCTTCCGTCTTCAAGAGAGCGAGAGTTGCACCCCTTCTGAAAAAACCTACACTCGATCCCTCCGATGTCAACAACTACAGACCAGTATCCCTTCTTTCTTTTCTCTCCAAAACTCTTGAACGTGCCGTCCTTGGCCAGCTCTCCTGCTATCTCTCTCAGAATGACATTCTTGATCCAAATCAGTCAGGTTTCAAGACTAGTCATTCAACTGAGACTGCTCTTCTCTGTGTCACGGAGGCGCTCCGCACTGCTAAAGCTAACTCTCTCTCCTCTGCTCTCATCCTTCTAGACCTATCGGCTGCCTTTGATACTGTGAACCATCAGATCCTCCTCTCCACCCTCTCCGAGTTGGGCATCTCCGGCGCGGCCCACACTTGGATTGCGTCCTACCTGACAGGTCGCTCCTACCAGGTGGCGTGGCGAGAATCTGTCTCCTTACCACGTGCTCTCACCACTGGTGTCCCCCAGGGCTCTGTTCTAGGCCCTCTCCTATTCTCGCTATACACCAAGTCACTTGGCTCTGTCATAACCTCACATGGTCTCTCCTATCATTGCTATGCAGACGACACACAATTAATCTTCTCCTTTCCCCCTTCTGATAACCAGGTGGTGAATCGCATCTCTGCATGTCTGGCAGACATATCAGTGTGGATGACGGATCACCACCTCAAGCTCAACCTGCAAGACGGAGCTGCTCTTCCTCCCGGGGAAGGACTGCCCGTTCCATGATCTCGCCATCACGGTTGACAACTCCATTGTGTCCTCCTCCCAGAGCGCTAAGAACCTTGGCGTGATCCTGGACAACACCCTGTCGTTCTCAACTAACATCAAGGCGGTGGCCCGTTCCTGTAGGTTCATGCTCTACAACATCCGCAGAGTACGACCCTGCCTCACACAGGAAGCGGCGCAGGTCCTAATCCAGGCACTTGTCATCTCCCGTCTGGATTACTGCAACTCGCTGTTGGCTGGGCTCCCTGCCTGTGCCATTAAACCCCTACAACTCATCCAGAACGCCGCAGCCCGTCTGGTGTTCAACCTTCCCAAGTTCTCTCACGTCACCCCGGTCCTCCGCTCTCTCCACTGGCTTCCAGTTGAAGCTCGCATCCGCTACAAGACCATGGTGCTTGCTTACGGAGCTGTGAGGGGAACGGCACCTCCGTACCTTCAGGCTCTGATCAGGCCCTACACCCAAACAAGGGCACTGCGTTCATCCACCTCTGGCCTGCTCGCCTCCCTACCTCTGAGGAAGTACAGTTCCCGCTCAGCCCAGTCAAAACTGTTCGCTGCTCTGGCACCCCAATGGTGGAACAAACTCCCTCACGACGCCAGGACAGCGGAGTCAATCACCACCTTCCGGAGACACCTGAAACCCCACCTCTTTAAGGAATACCTAGGATAAGTCGCTCTGGATAAGAGCGTCTGCTAAATGACTTAAATGTAAATGTAAATGATAAGATAAAGTAATCCTTCTAACCCCCCCCCCCTTAAAAGATTTAGATGCACTATTGTATAGTGGCTGTTTCACTGGATATCATAAGGTGAATGCACCAATTTGTAAGTCGCTCTGGATAAGAGCGTCTGCTAAATGACTTAAATGTAAATGTAAATGTCTATAGCCGTATAGTCATTAACCTTTTTAAGTCCTCTCATATCAGTTGATTTGATATTAATATGTCCAGGACCTTTTCCTGACCAAGTGACCTGACTAGGAAAAACCTCCAGGTATATAACTAAGGATTGGAGTTTCCCCTGGTTGGGTCATGCATAGCTTCTCCTAGAAGGAAAGAGTATGAGGAAAAATAAGCCATTTAAGAGTTGAGACACAGCCATGTGAATGGCCTGGTCATCCAAGCCAGCAGAGGGAGACAAACACATCATAAGCTCTAGGACTGTATAGGCCACTACTTTTTTCCCCTGGAAAGCACACTACTTTTAACCAGGGCCAATATAGGAATTAGGGTGCCATTTCAGACATCACCAGTAAGTCTCAACAGGCAAGGAACCAGCAGCCCTATGAAATCAAGGATCAAGTGATTCTTATCAACAGTGTAAAAAACAACAACAAGTAAACTCACTTTGTATTCAATTATTACAGACAGTTCTCTAATCTCTCACTCACAGGTAGAGGGAAATTACCAGCGAACCATTAACATTTCAAAACTGACATCAGGGGACAAACTTTAGTCATCTTGTCAGTCTCAGACATTCTTTCTCTCCCTCTGACACACACAGAACTTTGGGTGGAATAATCAGTACAATACGTAAATAAGGAGAATTGCTTTTCATGCTGTTTCAAAGTTACACAAGCTGTTAAAAACATCCCCACACTGAGAGGATACCTGGATCATAGAGGGTTATGGGAAGAACACTGAGGTTTGAGGTAAGAAGAAGCACCTTTTTGAATTCAATACAAATCTCAAGCACCACCCAGACCAGTGAAGAATCATTAGTAGGAATCAAATAGAAAGATTCAGAGTGTAGAAAGTGAGTCAACAAACCAGTGACACACTGCAGTTATCAAATGTCTCTATGTCAACAACCAATATATAAGATCTCAAAGGAATAACGCGCCTCTGGTTTCCCACTTCAGGTAGTAGTAGTAGCAGCAATCTTCATCATCATCAGCTCCCCAGTCCCTAACAGTAATGATACCTAGTAAAAGCACCACTGAACAGTACCAGTGAAAGTCTCAGCAATGTCACTGTTGTAGTTGGTCACTCAGCCCACTGGGTGAGCCCACCCTAAATCTGTGCCTCCAGTAGGGGCAGCCCTGGCACGCAAGGCGTGGTCGCTTCAGGCACAAGGTCGGACCAATCAGACAGCAGCCAGGACAGAAAATTAACTCATCTTGCTCAGGAGCAGCGCGGTACCCGCTAGCCCTCCAGCCAATCAGACGACCGACGACCACCGTCACTGAGCCATTGTTGTTGTTCAGACGAGGGAGAGGAGGGAGGGAGGGAGGGGTGGGGCGTTTTGGCGACTTGGTGGCCCCAGCAGTTAGGATGCAGAAACAGGAAGGAAGTTGACGAGGCTGGGTGTAGGAGACGTCTCCCTGGTGTAGGGACAGCCTTCTAGTGTGTCAGGGGACCTGCTGCAGTCCATAGGCTCCCCCAGAGAGAAACCATCCTCTTCCAGAGGACTCAAAAACACCATGTCCAGGTCCAGAGGCAGCCCTGAATCATCCTCCACTATCCCTCCCTTCATCCTCCACCTCCTCTACCCGCTCCTCTTTCTGCAGGTCGGGGTCCCGGAGGAGGACGAGCGTTCGCCCAAGCTCGGAGGTGCAGGGGAGGGACTTGCAGCTTCCGGAGGAGCCCACAGAGGAAGAGGTTTCCCCTGAGGGGGGAGGTCAGGGAGATGACAGACTTGGGGAACTCCGTCGTCGGTAGGGGCTGATGTGGACGATGGCGGATTCTGAGGAGCGATAATCACCCAGAGGGATGGCCGTCTTCCTCTCCTCTCTCCATCCCCTCCATCAAGACTACTATCTCAGAGAACGAGGGACACATCTTTACATTTATCTGAGGAAGAGGGAGAAACAGAGAGGGAGAGCAGGAAGAGGGTAAACAGTGCTTACTTTTTGGAATGTATAATTGGTTTTAGCTTGTCAATCTACGCAGTTACAGTAAGTATGTACACAGTCATGGATGCATGCAATTATTATGTCAGTTAGTCTGTCTGTCTGTCAGGCTGTAAGTCTGTCTTATTGTATCTTACATTGCAGCAGAGGACGGCAAGATTGAGGAATAGTGTGGGACAGTCACTGACCAGGTTCTCAAAGTCATCTACGTCTAGTTCAAAGTCCTGTAGCCGACTAGCAGTCAATCAGTTTGTCTGACTAGGTTAAAAAACATACATGTTGTAGTTTTCCATAATATCCTCTAGATGGAGACAGAGTAGAAGTGACAGCATTTTATTAAAATCTGTTTATATAAACCCCCCAGTAAGAATTACATTTAGATTTTTTAACAAGCGAACACTTAGATTTCGGAAATTCACATTTTCATAAATTCTTAGAATGTTTGGGAATTACATACTGTATACTAAGTAAAGCATTTGTGGAAGTTCTACAGCAATAAATATAGAGTGGGAAAGTGGCCGTGTGTTTGGACAATTATATAACACTGCAGTAAATAAAACATAATCAAAACATCTGTCTCGTCCAGGACCGGCAGATCGGTGTGCCATAGCCAATAAGAGCTTCAGTAGGCCTAAATCAAAATAAGCCATTTGCTACACCGGCCTGCCATCATTCACTTTGATCTGGACTGTGTGTTTACAGGCAATAGCAACAGTGAACTTTAGATAATTAAAGGCACAAAATACACCTAAATGGATTTCTGCAAATATGTAAATACCACTGTACAGTCCTATTGATCAAACAACCATGAAATAGTAGGCTCTCCCTCAGTTATGCACATCAACAACAACAAGACCAACAAGTAATACTCGCCAGAGCAAGATTAGCCAAAATCTAACAAGTGATGTATACTGAATTAACATATTTCTCCTATGCAGTCATGACATTTTTTATATATCCCAGCCCAGTTATTAACACATTTAAAACTCTGTCATTGGCAATCCCCAGCATTGCCTCTAGAATGCCCCTTCACATTCTAGTGTGACTATTTTACATATCAAAAACCCTTTATACAACACGATATGAATACTGAGAGCAAAGACAAAACAACAACCATCAACATATTTCAACGTTGTTACTTTATTGTAACATACATTGTAACATTGTTACTTTAGTGCAACATGTATTGAAACATTAATATTGTAACATTTGAACTCATTCAAATATTAATTGTAACATTGTCATTGTGACATTAGTGCAACATTCACTAACAACGGTATAGCAGTCGTGTGATTCATTCACATTGAACATACAGGTAACATTTAGGATAGAGGTAGCCTGTAGAATATGCATTCAAGTAAAGGCCTACACTGAACATATAGAGGTAGGCTTCAGAACCAAGTGCACGGTTAGTTTGTGCGTCACTATTTTGAACTACGATCAGCCAGACCTACTGTCATACAGTTGCTTGTCCTTGGTTTGGGTGGAGTAGAGGTTGGACATTTCAATGGTGATCTCTCTTAGGGTGGGTGGATACATTAGTAGGAAAACATCCATTGGGTTGGGGCAGCTTTGTTTGACACATTCTGCAGCATTTGGGCTGTATACAATGTGTTTTGGAATCACAGCGGTGGCAGGCCTCTTTGATCGTTTGAACACTCTTTATTTTTGACCACCTGCAGCTTTTCCCTTGGCTCTTCTGACTGGACCCTCTAGCAGGTAGAGGCCCTTGGCTCTTCATTATCAACAGTGGAGGCGGCTGGTGGGTGGGAGAGCGGGGGTGGTGAGGGTTTGGTCATCATCACTGATAACGTTGTTCCTGTTATGATCTGTTTGCATAGGTTCAGCATATGCATTCAATAGCCTGGCTGGCAAAAGGCCTGTCTCTCCCTCATAGTCTATATCCGACCCAGCGCTATCACAATCACTGAGGACAGCATCTTTCTCATTTTGAGGGATAACTGCAATGTTGCATGCCTTGTCTGGGCAGTCACCTAGATCCAACATATCCAGAACTTGACTCAAAGTCAAACTAAAAGAAAGAACAGAGTAGAAAGTGAGGTAAAACAAGAACTATGTCTGTGTATAAGTATGTGTATGCCTAGATGCACTGTGTTATCCCGCCGGTCACTATTGTTGCAGTCAACATGTTTACTCATTCTATGACCACACTGACTCCTGGTTTCCGGCGCCGACAGAGATGGCCGTCTCGCTTCGCGTTCCTAGGAAACTATGCAGTATTTTGTTTTTTTACGTGTTATTTCTTACATTGGTACGACCAGGAATATGACCTTCCCGAAGCGGATCCTGTGTTTTGTTTTCCACCCAGGACAATGGATTTGATCCCAGCCGGCGAACCTAAACAACGTCGCTGTAAAAGGGGCAAACGAAGCGGTCTTCTGGTCAGGCTCCGGAGACGGGCACATCGCGAACCACTCCCTAGCATACTACTCGCCAATGTCCAGTCTCTTGACAACAAGGTTGATGAAATCCGAGCAAGGGTTGCCTTCCAGAGAGACATCAGAGACTGTAACGTTCTTTGCTTCACGGAAACATGGCTCACTCGAGAGAGTCGGTGCAGCCAGCTGGTTTCTTCACGCATCGCGCCGACAGAAACAAGCATCTTTCTGGTAAGAAGAGGGGCGGGGGGGTATGCCTAATGATTAACGAGACGTGGTGTGATCATAACAACATACAGGAACTCAAGTCCTTCTGTTCACCTGACTTAGAATTCCTCACAATCAAATGTGGACCGCATTATCTACCAAGGGAATTCTCTTCGATTATAATCACAGCCGTATATATTCCCCCCCAAGCAGACACATCGATGGCCCTGAACAAACTTTATTTGACTCTATGTAAACTGGAAACCACATATCCTGCATTCATTGTAGCTGGGGATTTTAACAAGGCTAATCTGAAAACAAGACTCCCTAAATTCTATCAGCATATCGATTGCGCAACCAGGTCTGGTAAAACCCTGGATCATTGTTATTCTAACTTCCGCGATGCATATAAGGCCCTCCCCTGCCCTCCTTTCGGAAAAGCTGACCACGACTCCATTTTGTTGCTTCCAGCCTACAGACAGAAACTAAAAGAAGCTCCCGCGCTCAGGTCTGTTCAACGCTGGTCCGACCAATCTGATTCCACGCTTCAAGACTGCTTCGATCACGTGGATTGGGATATGTTCCGCATTGCGTCTAACAACAACATTGACGAATACGCTGATTCGGTGAGAGAGTTCATTAGAAAGTGCATCGGCGATGTCGTACCCACAGCAACTATTAAAACAGTCCCAAACCAGAAACCGTGGAGTGATGGCAGCAACTATTAACAGTCCCAAACCAGAAACCGTGGATTGATGGCAGCATTCGCGCAAAACTGAAAGCGGGAACCACTGCTTTTAAACAGGGTAAGGTGACCGGAAACATGACCGAATACAAACAGTGTAGCTATTCCCTCCGCAAGGCAATCAAACAAGCTAAGCGTCAGTATAGAGACAAAGTAGAGTTGCAATTCAACGGCTCAGACAAAGGAGGTATGTGGCAGGGTCTACAGTCAATCACGGATTACAAAAAGAAAACCAGCCCCGTCGCGGACCAGGATGTCTTGTGCCCAGACAGACTAAATAACTTATTTGTTCGCTTTGAGGACAATACAGTGCCACTGACACAGCCCGCTACCAAAACCTGCGGACTCTCCTTCACTGCAGCCGACGTGAGTAAAACATTTAAACGTGTTAACCCTCGCAAGGCTGCAGGCCTAGACGGCATCCCCAGCCGCGTCCTCATAGCATGCGCAGACCAGCTGGCTGGTGTGTTTACGGACATATTCAATCAATCCTTATCCCAGTCTGCTGTTCCCACATGCTTCAAGAGGGCCACCATTGTTCCTGTTCCCAAGAAAGCTAAGGTAACTGAGCTTAATGCCTACCGCCCCGTAGCACTCACTTCCGTCATCATGAAGTGCTTTGAGAGACTAGTCAAGGACCATATCACCTCTACCCTACCTGACACCCTAGTCCCACTCCAATTTGCTTACCTACCCAATAGGTCGACGGGGCAGTAGTGGAGAGGGTTGTAAGTTTTAAGTTCCTCGGTGTACACATCACGGACAAACTGAATTGGTCCTCCCGCACAGACAGCTTTGTGAAATTCGGCTTGTCACCAAAAGCACTCACAAACTTTTACAGATGCACAATCGAGAGCATCCTAACGGGCTGTATCATCGCCTGGTACGGCAACTGCTCCGCCCACAACCGCAAGGCTCTCCAGAGGGTAGTGAGGTCTACACAACGCATCACTGGGGGCAAACTACCTGCCCTCCAGGACACCTACACCACCGATGTCACAGGAAGGCCATAAAGATCATCAAGGACACCATCACCCGTGCCACTGCCTTTTCACCCCGCTATCATCCAGAAGGCCAAATCAGTCAGGTTTCAAGACTAGTCATTCAACTGAGACTGCTCTTCTCTGTGTCACGGAGGCGCTCCGCACTGCTAAAGCTAACTCTCTCTCCTCTGCTCTCATCCTTCTAGACCTATCGGCTGCCTTTGATACTGTGAACCATCAGATCCTCCTCTCCACCCTCTCCGAGCTGGGCATCTCCGGCACGGCCCACGCCTGGATTGCGTCCTACCTGACAGGTCGCTCCTACCAGGTGGCGTGGCGAGAATCTGTCTCCGCACCACGTGCTCTCACCACTGGTGTCCCCCAGGGCTCTGTTCTAGGCCCTCTCCTATTCTCGCTATACACCAAGTCACTTGGCTCTGTCATATCCTCACATGGTCTCTCCTATCATTGCTATGCAGACGACACACAATTAATCTTCTCCTTTCCCCCCTCTGATAACCAGGTGGCGAATCGCATCTCTGCATGTCTGGCAGACATATCAGTGTGGATGACGGATCACCACCTCAAGCTGAACCTCGGCAAGACGGAGCTGCTCTTCCTCCCGGGGAAGGACTGCCCGTTCCATGATCTCGCCATCACGGTTGACAACTCCATTGTGTCCTCCTCCCAGAGTGCTAAGAACCTTGGCGTGATCCTGGACAACACCCTGTCGTTCTCAACTAACATCAAGGCGGTGACCCGTTCCTGTAGGTTCATGCTCTACAACATTCGCAGAGTACGACCCTGCCTCACACAGGAAGCGGCGCAGGTCCTAATCCAGGCACTTGTCATCTCCCGTCTGGATTACTGCAACTCGCTGTTGGCCTGGCTCCCTGCCTGTGCCATTAAACCCCTACAACTCATCCAGAACGCCGCAGCCCGTCTGGTGTTCAACCTTCCCAAGTTCTCTCACGTCACCCCGCTCCTCCGCTCTCTCCACTGGCTTCCAGTTGAAGCTCGCATCCGCTACAAGACCATGGTGCTTGCCTACGGAGCTGTGAGGGGAACGGCACCTCCGTACCTTCAGGCTCTGATCAGGCCCTACACCCAAACAAGGGCACTGCGTTCATCCACCTCTGGCCTGCTCGCCTCCCTACCTCTGAGGAAGTACAGTTCCCGCTCAGCCCAGTCAAAACTGTTCGCTGCTCTGGCACCCCAATGGTGGAACAAACTCCCTCACGACGCCAGGTCAGCGGAGTCAATCACCACCTTCCGGAGACACCTGAAACCCCACCTCTTTAAGGAATACCTAGGATAGGATAAAGTAATCCTTCTAACCCCCCCCTCCCCCTTAAAAGAGTTAGATGCACTATTGTAAAGTGGTTGTTCCACTGGATATCATAAGGTGAATGCACCAATTTGTAAGTCGCTCTGGATAAGAGCGTCTGCTAAATGACTTAAATGTAATGTAAATGTAAGGCGAGGTCAGTACAGGTGCATCAAAGCAGGGACCGAGAGACTGAAAAATAGCTTCTATCTCAAGGCCATCAGACTGACAGCCATCACTAACTTTGAGTGGCTGCTGCCAACATACTGACTCAACTCCAGCTCACTTTAATAATGGAAATTGATCAAAAATGTATCACTAGACACTTTAAACAATGCCACTTAATATAATGTATATGTATATACTGTACTCCATATCATCTACTGCATCTTGCCATCTTATGTTAATACATGTATCACTAGCCACTTTAAACTATGCACTTTTATGTTTACATACCCTACATTACTCATCTCATATGTATATACTGTACTCGATACCATCTACTGCATCTTGCCTATGCTGTTCTGTACCATCACTCATTCATATATCTTTATGTACATATTCTTTATCCCTTTACACTTGTGTGTATAAGGTAGTAGTTGTGGAATTGTTAGGTTAGATTACTCGTTGGTTATTACTGCATTGTCGGAACTAGAAGCACAAGCATTTCGCTACACTCGCATTAACATCTGCTAACCATGTGTATCTGACAAATAACATTTGATTTGATTTGAACAAAGTTGAATAATTGCAAATGCATATATCAATACTAGACACCTTAAAGATGTATACCAAAAATCTTTGTCCTATCTTTATGTTAACATACTTTACTAACCTTTTGTTTGGGAGCTTTGATGCAGCCATCCTCTTCTCATGGTGCAACCAGGAAGTAAACAGCTCTGGTCGTGTGACAATTTACACTGAACATGTGACACTGCACATCTTTCATTGAGACCCTTTATTATTTCAATATTTGCTGGAAATGCATTGACACGTCATTCAGTAAAAATGATTGTGCCTTATAACTGAAACGTTTTCTTACGGTCACTATTGTGGTTGATGGGATTAAATAGGTTAATAATTGCATAATAACACAAGGCTACAACAACAACACACTGAAGTTATAGGCTATTTATTAAATCTATTTGCTAGCTCCAGGTAGGCTATACAAGCGGCACAAATTGATTTGCAATGACTCCAGTGATATCGTAATTTCAACATATTTATTGTATAAAATGGTAGGCGACAGTTGCCAGATGCAAATGTATCATTCTTCACATTTAATGTCAGTTTCATTGAGGACTTTTCCCCTTAACAGAAGCAGACGAGGGAGTTCCATTACTTTTCCACCCGTGCAGCGCTCGAGACAAACTCAGCATGTGTAAAACCCTTTGCTTGAAATGGTTTTCCAAGTGCGTAGGGATGATTTGATAAGACTTGGGCTCTACGTCTTCGATTGACAGTGCATTTATTTGTTTATTTGTTAGTTAGTTAACTATACAAGCAAGTTACAACTGACTGCACACCTCTGAGAACAAGCTATCTCGACCAGTTTACAGCTAATTATGCTAGTTAGCTAGCTAACTCAGGGGTGGTGTGAGAGAAACATCTGCACGAGCTCAGCCATCCACACAGACACATGTGCAATTATTGCCTGGGAACATTTTCACAATGTGTGAATTTTTACTCGACCCTGTGGACCTTCACATTTACACCAGAGATCTGTATATAATGATGAGATGCTCATGTCTCCGGCCTAACAATAGGAGTCGTTGTCCCAAGGCGGGAAGGCAGGCGACTAGCTTAGGTTGAAAGTAAGCACATAGAAACGCATTGAGCTTATTTTGCACAGATTTGGCGAGAGTGAAAATTCTTGCTTGGTCTCTTTCTCCCAAGCCCCCCCTACCAATCACAACAACAAAGATCAGAGTTCACTTCTTCCTCTCTGACAAACGGTTTCAACTCGCTTTTTGAATTTGAGGTTTGGTCCAACAGAATCGGTCATATTGGCACTGAAACACATGGAGACATTCTTGTACTGTAATAGAGGAGAAGTTAACCTTTAGAAACATACCCTGTATATGGGCTCCAGAGTGGCACAGCGGACTAAGGTACTGCATCTCAGTGCTACATGTGTCACTATATACAATATCTGTATACTTCTGGCCCTTCTTTGGACACTGTGTTAACTAACCTCCAGACGAGCTTCAATGCCATACAACTCTCCTTCCATTGCCTCCAACTGTTCTTAAATGCAAGTAAAAGTAAACTCTTCAACCGATCGCTGCCCACACCTGCCCGCCCGTCCAGCATCACTACTCTGGACGGTTCTGACTTAGAATATGTGGACAACTACAAATACCTAGGTGTCTGGTTAGACTAAACTCTCCTTCCAGACTCACATCAAGCATCTCCAATACAAAATGAAATTTAGAACTAGTTTCCTATTTCGCAATAAAGCATCCTTCACTCGTGCTGCCAAACATACCCTCGTAAAACTGACCATCCTACCGATCCTCGACTTTGAGAGTGTCATTTACAAAATAGCCTCCAACACTCTACTCAACAAACTGGATGCAGTCTATCACCAAAGCCCCATATACTACCCACCATTGCGACCTGTATGCTCTCATTGGCTCGCCCTCGCTTCATACTCGTCGCCCCCCTCTAGTGGTGTGGGGGCTGGGCTTTGGCAAAGTGGGTGGGGTTATATCCTTCCTGTTTGGCCCTGTCCGGGGGTATCATCGGATGGGGCCACAGTGTCTCCTGACCCCTCCTGTCTCAGCCTCCAGTATTTATGCTGCAGTAGTTTATGTGTCGGGGGGCTAGGGTCAGTTTGTTATATCTGGAGTACTTCTCCTGTCTTATCCGGTGTCCTGTGTGAATTTAAGTATGCTCTCTCTAATTCTCTCCTTCTCTCTTTCTTTCTCTCTCTCGGAGGACCTGAGCCCGAGGACCATGCGTCAGGTCTACCTGGCATGATGACTCCTTGCTGTGCCCAGTCCACCTGGCCGTGCTGCTGCTCCAGTTTCAACTGTTCTGCCTGCGGCTATGGCACTCTGACCTGTTCACCGGACGTGCGACCTGTCCCAGACCTGCTGTTTTCAACTCTCTAGAGACAGCAGGAGCGGTAGAGATACTCTTAATGATAGGCTATGAAAAGCCAACTGACATTTACTCCTGAGGTGCTGACTTGCTGCACCCTCGACAACTACTGTGATTATTATTATTTGACCATGCTGGTCATTTATGAACATTTGAACATCTTGGCCATGTTCTGTTATAATCTCCACCCGGCACAGCCAGAAGAGGACTGGCCACCCCTCATAGCCTGGTTCCTCTCTAGGTTTCTTCCTAGGTTTTGGCCATTCTAGGGAGTTTTTCCTAGCCACCCCTGCATTGCTTGCTTTTTGGGGTTTTAGGCTGCGTTTCTGTACAGCACTTTGAGATATCAGCTGATGTAAGAAGGGCTATATAAATACATTTGATTTTGATTTGATTTGATAAGGTTCTATCTGCATTTTTGTCAAAATTTAGTTATTGACATAGCCTTGTTCTGTTCAATGTTCTCTAACTATAGAGCACTCTAAACACCCTGATTCATGTAGTTAAGTTCAAATGAATACAAGTTAAAAATTGCTGACACTTTTCAAACCAAGGAGATATTGGAACTTAAAGCCAATTATCTCAGAATCATATTCTTTTTTTATTTATTTTTTTATTTCACCTTTATTTAACCAGGTAGGCTAGTTGAGAACAAGTTCTCATTTGCAACTGCGACCTGGCCAAGATAAAGCATAGCAGTGTGAACAGACAACACAGAGTTACACATGGAGTAAACAATAAACAAGTCAATAACATGGTAGAAAAAAAAGAGAATCTATATACAATGTGTGCAAAAGGCATGAGGTAGGCAATAAATCGAATAATTACAATTTAGCAGATTAACACTGGAGTGATAAATCATCAGATGATCATGTGCAAGAAGAGATACTGGTGTGCAAAAGAGCAGAAAAGTAAATAAATAAAAGCAGTATGGGGGGTGAGGTAGGTAAATTGGGTGGGTAGTTTACAGATGGACTATGTACAGCTGCAGCGATCGGTTAGCTGCTCGGATAGCAGATTTTTAAAGTTGTTGAGGGAGATAAAAGTCTCCAACTTCAGAGATTTTTGCAATTCGTTCCAGTCGCAGGCAGCAGAGAACTGGAAGGAAAGGCGTCCAAATGAGGTTTTGGCTTTAGGGATGATCAGTGAGATACACCTGCTGGAGCGCGTGCTGCGGGTGGGTGTAGCCATCGTGACCAGTGAACTGAGATAAGGCGGCACTTTACCTAGCATAGCCTTGTAGATGACCTGGAGCCAGTGGGTCTGACGACGAACATGTAGCGAGGGCCAGCCGACTAGGGCATACAGGTCGCAGTGGTGGGTCGTATAAGGTGCTTTAGTAACAAAACGAATGGCACTGTGATAAACTGCATCCAGTTTGCTGAGTAGAGTATTGGAAGCTATTTTGTAGATGACATCGCCGAAGTCGAGGATCGGTAGGATAGTCAGTTTTACTAGGGTAAGTTTGGCGGCGTGAGTGAAGGAGGCTTTGTTGCGGAATAGAAAGCCGATTCTTGATTTGATTTTGGATTGGAGATGTTTGATATGAGTCTGGAAGGAGAGTTTGCAGTCTAGCCAGACACCTAGGTACTTATAGATGTCCACATATTCTAGGTCGGAACCGTCCAGGGTGGTGATGCTAGTCGGGCGTGCGGGTGCAGGCAGCGAACGGTTGAAAAGCATGCATTTGGTTTTACTAGCGTTTAAGAGCAGTTGGAGGCCACGGAAGGAGTGTTGTATGGCATTGAAGCTCGTTTGGAGGTTAGATAGCACAGTGTCCAAGGAAGGGCCGGAAGTATATAGAATGGTGTCGTCTGCGTAGAGGTGGATCAGGGAATCGCCCGCAGCAAGAGCAACATCATTGATGTATACAGAGAAAAGAGTCGGCCCGAGAATTGAACCCTGTGGTACCCCCATAGAGACTGCCAGAGGACCGGACAACATGCCCTCCGATTTGACACACTGAACTCTGTCTGCAAAGTAGTTGGTGAACCAGGCAAGGCAGTCATTAGAAAAACCGAGGCTACTGAGTCTGCCGATAAGAATATGGTGATTGACAGAGTCGAAAGCCTTGGCCAGGTCGATGAAGACGGCTGCACAGTAATGTCTTTTATCGATGGCGGTTATGATATCGTTTAGTACCTTGAGCGTGGCTGAGGTGCACCCGTGACCGGCTCGGAAACCGGATTGCACAGCGGAGAAGGTACGGTGGGATTCGAGATGGTCAGTGATCTGTTTGTTGACTTGGCTTTCGAAGACCTTAGATAGGCAGGGCAGGATGGATATAGGTCTGTAACAGTTTGGGTCCAGGGTGTCTCCCCCTTTGAAGAGGGGGATGACCGCGGCAGCTTTCCAATCATTGGGGATCTCAGATGATACGAAGGAGAGGTTGAACAGGCTGGTAATAGGGGGTGCGACAATGGCGGCGGACAGTTTCAGAAATAGGGGGTCCAGATTGTCAAGCCCAGCTGATTTGTATGGGTCCAGGTTTTCCAGCTCTTTCAGAACATCTGCTATCTGGATATGGGTAAAGGAGAAGCTGGGGAGGCTTGGGCGAGTAGCAGCAGGGGGGGCGGGGCTGTTGGCCAAGGTTGGAGTCGCCAGGAGGAAGGCATGGCCAGCCATTGAGAAATGTTTGTTGAAGTTTTCGATTATCACGGACTTATCAGTGGTGACCGTGTTACCTAGCCTCAGTGCAGTGGGCAGCTGGGAGGAGGTGCTCTTGTTTTCCATGGACTTTACAGTATCCCAGAACTTTTTGGAGTTAGAGCTACAGGATGCAAATTTCTGCTTGAAAAAGCTGGCCTTTGCTTTCCTGACTGACTGCGTGTATTGGTTCCTGACTTCCCTGAACAGTTGCATATCGCGGGGGCTCTTCGATGCTATTGCAGTTCGCCACAGGATGTTTTTGTGCTGGTCGAGGGCAGTCAGGTCTGGAGTGAACCAAGGGCTATATCTGTTCTTGGTTCTGCATTTTTTGAACGGAGCATGCTTGTCTAATATGGTGAGGAAGTAACTTTTAAAGAATGACCAGGCATCCTCAACTGACGGGATGAGGTCAATATCCTTCCAGGGTACCCGGGCCAGGTCGATTAGAAAGGCCTGCTCGCAGAAGTGTTTTAGGGAGCGTTTGACAGTGATGAGGGGTGGTCGTTTGACCGCGGACCCGTGGCGGATACAGGCAATGAGGCAGTGATCGCTGAGATCTTGATTGAAGACAGCAGAGGTGTATTTGGAGGGCAGGTTGGTCAGGATAATGTCTATTAGGGTGCCCATGTTTACGGATTTAGGGTTGTACCTGGTGGGTTCCTTGATGATTTGTGTGAGATTGAGGGCATCAAGCTTGGATTGTAGGACTGCCGGGGTGTTAAGCATATCCCAGTTTAGGTCACCTAACAGAACAAACTCTGAAGCTAGATGGGGAGCGATCAATTCACAGATGGTGTCCAGGGCACAGCTGGGAGCTGAGGGGGGTCGGTAGCAGGCGGCAACAGTGAGAGACTTATTTCTGGAGAGATTAATTTTTAAAATTAGAAGTTCGAACTGTTTGGGCATAGACCTGGAAAGTATGACAGAACTTTGCAGGCTATCTCTGCAGTAGATTGCAACTCCTCCCCCTTTGGCAGTTCTATCTTGACGGAAAGTGTTATAGTTGGGTATGGAAATCTCAGAATTTTTGGTGGCCTTCCTAAGCCAGGATTCGGACACGGCAAGGACATCAGGATTGGCAGAGTGTGCTAAAGCGGTGAGTAAGGCAAACTTAGGGAGGAGGCTTCTGATGTTGACATGCATGAGGCCAAGGCTTTTTCGATCGCAGAAGTCAACAAATGAGGGTGACTGGGGACATGCAGGGCCTGGGTTTACCTCCACATCACCCGAGGAACAGAGGAGTAGTAGGATGAGGGTGCGGCTAAAGGCTATCAAAACTGGTCGCCTAGAGCGTTGGGGACAAAGAATAAAAGGAGCAGATTTATGGGCGTGGTAGAATAGATTCTGGGCATAATGTGCAGACAGGGGTATGGAGGGGCGCGGGTACAGCGGAGGCAAGCCCAGGCACTGGGTGATGATAAGAGAGGTTGTATCTCTGGACATGCTGGTCTCAATGGGTGAGGTCACCGCATGTGTGGGGGGTGGGACAAAGGGGGTATCAGAGGTACGGAGAGTGGAACTACAGGGTCCATTGCAAACCAAAACAATGATAATGAAAACTAGCCTGAACAACAGTATGCAAGGCATATTGATATTTGAGAGAGACATACAATAAGGCATAAAGTGATTGCAGGTCTTGATTGGGAGAGCTAGCTAAAACAACAGGTAAGATAACAGCAGCAATAACAGGGTGCTAGTCTAACACAGCAACAACAGGTAAAAATGGCGACGACTAGGCAGAGAGGGTCGGATTAACTACACACAGATCCTGAGTTAAAGCACAGAGCCGACAGATAAAACACAAATAAACAGAATGGAGTACCGTGAATTAATGGACAGTCAAGCATGCATCAGCTATGTAGCCAAGTGATCATAGTGTCCAGGGGGCAGCCGTAGATGGAGCAGGGAGGCCTCCACTAAGCTAGCACGCGGCGTTTAAAGTTAGTAGCCCGGGGGGTGGTCTGCTCAGACGGAGGGGGTCTGCTCAGACGTGGTCGTGTCGACAGAGAATCCAAGCCAGATGGCGATGGCGAAAGAGAGGTTGTGAATTGTAGAATTGTGTTTGCTAACTGGTGCTAGCTTCGTGGCAGTGGCGCTAGCTGCGCTAGCCGCAAGCTAGCTGTGAGGATCAGAAGCAGTGGCTCAGGGATTACGGCAGGAATCCGGCGTTGTTGTCGAGAGACAGTCCGATGCTGGTAAATTGGTGAGTAATATCCAGGCTAATAACAGGGCTGGTGTCTGTGCAGAAGGTAAAAGCTACTAGCAGCGGCAAAAAAAATGGCTAAATTAGCTTGTAGCTGGTATTGTAGCCCAAGAATTCGCTGGTAGACCTCTTCAGCTAGCCGGCAGATGGGCCTAGCTCGAGGCTAGCTCAAGGCTAACTGGTGCTTGCTTCGGGACAGAGGTGTTAGCCAGTAGTAGCCACTCGGTTGCAGCTAGCTAGCTGTGATGATACGGTGTAATTGTCCAGAGCTTGCGTCAGGAATCCGGTGATGTGGTAGAGAAAAAGCAGTCCTATATGCTCTGGGTTGATATCGCGCTTGCAGACTGGCAGGTATTGGCCCGGTATTGAAGCTGGCTGTGTCCGAGTTGAGGGTGAAGACCGCAGCAGTGGCTAACTGACTACTAGCTAGTAGCTAGTTATCTGGCTAGCTTCTGATTGGGGTTACGGTTCTAAAGTATAAAAAAAATAGCAGGTCCGTACCACATTGGGTGAGGCGGAATGTAGGAATGTATATTCAGTTCCTAGATGGAAAGTGAAATTAAAATATATACGAAATGTATACGAAAAATACGAAGACTATTTACTATTTACTATTTACACGCGACAGGACAATACAAACACACGTCCGACTGCTACGCCATCTTGGATTCATCCAAGATCCATGTAAGAAGGGCCTTATGATTGATTGATTGTTGACAGTTTATTAAAGCTGGTATTTACCAATGATGATACTTACAGTAACAACGGTAATCAGAAGTGCCTTGCATGTAGAGGAAGGGTTAAAGTAGAAACAACAGAGCCCCTGTCCAGAAACAACTACCCTTTTCTTATACAGCACTGGTGGAGATCTGAGAGGATTGGACAGGTTGAAGCAATAATGAAATTCCACCTAGCCTATCAGAGGTGAAGCTATCACCATATTAATCATTCATGTCTTCTCAGATCTCTACAAGTATCTTGGGGAAAGGTTTGTTTCTGGATAAAAATAGAGACGCATCTCCATAATGAATTAAAATTTCAACTAGCAACAGACCAACCAATATCCCAGCCAGCAGAAGGGTTTTGTAGTTAGCTACATACGTGCTTTCAAGACAGATTTAATTTATTTGTATTATAAATAAAATATGTTTTAATTGACAAGATTCTCAGCATAAAAACAGTAAAGAAATTAAGAGACTCACTCAGCTGTGAGTCTTTCTGGGTACGTCTCTAAGAGCTTTGCACACCTGAACTGTACAATATTTGAACATTATTATTTTTACAACTCATCAAGATCTGTCAAGTTGGTTGTTGATCATTGCTAGACAGCCATTTTCAAGTCTTGCCATAGATGTTCAAACCTATTTAAGTCGAAACTGTAGCTAGGCCTCTCAGGAACATTCATTGTAGTCTTGGTAAGCAACTCCAATGTATATAGTTATTTTATGCCTGGTTATGACACCTACATAAAAGTGTCAAAACCCACATTTATTCAAATAATTTTTTCCCTGCCAAGAAGATTCCTTTTGTTTTACATTTGTTTCCCCAATCCATTGTTGTTGCAATAAATATTTTTTTCATAATGTTTTATATAACTTTCATGATGCTTTATGACCATTCTGTGTCACTTTACTTGGACGAATAAAATGGTCGAGGTCCTGTCCGAAAAGATATGCAGGCATTGCATTGAATCAACCACTGGTTGCGTGCCACATCTTCCAGATGGCACTATCATATGATGTGGTTATCTGACATTAAATACCTATCCAGGCGTTGTGAGATATAGCTTTAGTCAGCTTGCATCAGCAACGTAGTCACCGCAGGAACTCAACACGGCATTTCCAAGAAATCACGTGACTGACTAGAAAGCAAAAACGTTCATACGCCCCACAGTGCTATAAAACATTGGCTGCATCTCCAATTGTAGACATGACTTCAGATACCTAGCTCAAACGGCAGCCAAAGGTAAGGACGGCCATAATGTTACTATTACAAGACAAGCCTGAAACACATTCCTGTTGCATGTTTTGATATTACAAATGGGTGTTCTTTCCAAATTGACATTCAAAAATGATGACGAAGTTTAATATTTGTGAAACTTTTAGAAAGACTGCATATGCAATTTATTTTATACAAAGCATTCGATAATATGTTTATTGTAACGAGAGAAACTAATGAATACATGTCATGTGTAAATAAAGGCGTTATGATATAGGCGTTATGATGTAGGCATTATGCACATTCCTAAAACTGGACATATTTATTTATATAATATGGACATATTTAATACACATCTAATGATTTCTGACAATGAATTCTATCATTTTGCTGCCTGCACTATAAAAGATATCTTACCATTTTAAAGCTAGAATCCTAATTGAAACAATAACAAAGCGTCCTCCCCACCCGTTATGCTAAAAAGCTAAGGACTGGGGCTGGATAACCACTCAAATTCATAGACAGAGCTATAGACTGATATCAAATGTATAGTTTTAACCATGTTTGTTTACATGTATGTTTACAAATAGAATTAAACAAGTTTAGGCCTTAATTCAATCAGATCAAGGAGATAGCCGACAGCCGCATAGCTTATCTTTAGGCGGTGTCGTAGCTGTTCTTGTGATCATTGTCATGAAGCCAAACCATTCCCACTTGCATTAGATGATCAGCAACGACGGCCGGTTATTCAGAGGGGTGTTCTACTACGCTCCCATTGGCTAGCTAGCATTGTCTCACTCACAGGCGATCAGCGCAGAGACAGTGACCTTCCAAGGTAAGGATGGAAAGTGTAATTTAACAATTTGCTGCCTACCGTAATGCAGACCTATTATTATCATGTTTGGTAACATTTGCCCATGTATTTATTTTCAGAGTTTCAATGAGTTGTAAAAATGTCTCAGAACTCTGCTGTCAGCTAAGTTAACCTAGGCTACTTAAAGTTACTAGCTCGGTATCTGAAGTTGTTATATTAACATTAGTAGTCTATTATCAGGTAAAAGCATATGCTTATAATTCATTATTTCTCAAATATTTTTTTGCGCTACGTGATATTCACTTCCGGACTTGGAGAGCGCTCAAAGCGTGGTAGAACGCTACTCTGAATAACGGGGCGTGGTTTTGGCTTAACTACGTTGGGAAAAAGAAAGACGCTGTTCAGACGAGAACATGTAGGCTATAAATAAATAAATAATGACGTTGAAATTGAAAATCATTAAATGAAACAATGAAGATGTATATCTGCCCAATCGAGGTGTGGATTACATCTCACATTCCAGTGATCGAATTTATAAAAAGACTTGCATGGTATTTATTTTAACAGACTCCGTGCAGCTAATGGTAATGTCCCCCAGGAGCTGATTTAGTCCCGAGAAGTAACCGTCCAAAAAGTAATTCAGAAACCTTTTTAATTTCCATATGTACTAGGAAGCTTAAAGTTTATTTCTTCGACTAAAAAAGTGGAAAAAATAAATTACTGATTGAAAGTATAAGGGGACATCTGTGAAAAAGCTGAGGAGCTTACTCAGGTGTTCAAAAACTCATATTAGACCGGGAGCCTAATGCATTAAATGTCCATTGCGCTGCCGGTTCACCAGTATGAACGAAATCGCGAACAGCTTTTTTTGTTCCAGCCCTCAAGAACTGTTTTCTGCTAAAGATGATAATCCGTTTCCATCTGACAATTTTATTTTTGGGTCGCCTGGCTCGTTGCAAACTGTGTGAAGTCCATTTATTCCTAACAAAGACCGTAATTAATTTGCCAGAATTGTTCATAATTATGACATAACATTGAAGGTTGTACAATGTAACAGCAATATTTAGACTTAGGGATGCCACCCGTTAGATAAAATACGGAACGTTTCCGTATTTCAGTGAAAGAATAAACGTATTGTTTTCGAAATTATAGTTTCCGGAATCGACCGTTTTAATGACCTAAGGCTCGTATCTCTGTGTGTTATTATGTTGTAATTACGTCTATGATTTGATATTTGATAGAGCAGTCTGACTGAGCGATGGTAGGCAGCAGCATGCTCGTAAGCATTCATTCAAACAGCACTTTCGTGCGTTTCCCAGCAGCTCTTCCCAATTCTTCAAGCATTGAGCTGTTTATGACGTCAAGCCTATCAACTCCCGAGATTAGGCTGGTGTAACCGATGTGAAATGGCTAGCTAGTTAGCGGGGTGCGCGCTAATAGCGTTTCAATCGGTGACGTAACTTGCTCTGAGACTTGGAGTAGTTCCCCTTGCTCTGCAAGGGCCGCAGCTTTTGTGGAGCGATGGGTAACGATGCTTCGAGGTTGGCTGTTGTCGATGTGTTCCTGGTTCGAGCCCAGGTAGGGGCGAGGAGAGGGGCGGAAGCTATACTGTTACACTGGCAAAACTAAAGTGCCTATAAGAACATCCAATAGTCAAAGGTATATGAATATAGAAATGGTATAGAGACAAATAGTCCTATAATTCCTATAATAACTACAACCTAAAACTTCATACCTGGGAATATTGAAGACTCATGTTAAAATGAACCACCAGCTTTCATATGTTCTGAGCAAGGACATTTAACGTTAGCTTTCTTACATGGCACATATTGCACTTTTACTTTCTTCTCCAGCACTTTGTTTTTGCATTATTTAAACCAAATTGAACATGTTTCATTATTTATTTGAGGCTAAATAGATTTTAATGATGTATTATATTAAGTTAAAATAAGTGTTAATTCAGTATTGTTGTAATTGTCATTATTACAAATAAATAAATAAAAATCGTCCGATTAATCGGCATCGGCTTTTTTTGGTCCTCCAATAATCGGTATTGGCATTGAAAAATCATAATCTGTCGACCTCTATTGGAGTCATTAACTTGTTTTTCAACCACTCAACAAATTTCTTGTTAACAAACTCTAGTTTTGGCAAGTCGGTTGGAACGTCTACTTTGTGCACGACACAAGTAATTTTCCCCATATTTTTTTTACAGACAGATTATTTCACTTATAATTCACTGTATCACAATTCCAGTGGGTCAGAAGTTTACATACACTAAGTTGACTGCACCTTTAAACAGCTTGGAAAATTCCAGAAAATGATGTCATGGCTTTAGAAGCTTCTGATGGGCTAATTGACATAATTTGAGTCAATTGGAGGTGTACCTGTGGATGTATTAAGGCCTACCTTCAAACTCAGTGCTTATTTTGCTTGACATCATGTGAAAATCTAAAGAATCCCCCAAGACCTCAGAAAAAAATTGTAGACCTCCACAAGTCTGGTTCATCCTTGGGAGCAATTTCCAAATGCCTGAAGGTACCACGTTCATCTGTACAAACAACAGTACGCAAGTATAAACACCATGGGACCACGCAGCCGTCATACCGCTCAGGAAGGAGACGCGTTCTGTCTCCTAGAGATTAACGTACTTTGGTGCGAAAAGTGCAAATCAATCCCAGAACAACAACAAAGGACCTTGTGAAGATGCTGGAGGAAACAGGTACAAAAGTATCTATATCCACAGTAAAACGAGTCATATATCGACGTAACCTGAAAGGCTGCTCAGCAAGGAAGAAGCCACTGCTCCAAAACCGAAATAAATCATTATCTCTACTATTATTCTATTCTGACATTTCACATTCTTAAAATAAAATGGTTATCCTAACTGACCTAAGACAGGGAATTTTTACTTGGATTACATTTCAGTAATTGTGAAGAACTTAGTTTAAATGTATTTGGCTAAGGTGTATGTAAACTTCCGACTTCAACTGTACATTTGGAAACTACGTTCACCTTAGCCAGAATATTTAGCAATTAGAAATGCAACATTTATTTACACTTAGATGTCTTTCTTTGTCATCTCTCTGTTGAAACCACCTCGATCTGTCTATGGGGAGTAGTTTGATGTAAGTCTCTGGTTGTCCACAGAGGTCACAATGTCCTTCTTAGTTGTAGGCCTCTTTGCTTGGAGTGTTCTTAGAATGGATACCACAGGTGTCACACACGGTGGTGAGAGGAATCTGTTCTTCCATCTCATATTTGGTCAAATTGTCCCCGACTACTTTACATACCCATCTGCAGAGTGTGAATGTTTGGTCTTTACCTCTTCACTCGTCAAGAGCTTTACAATTTTCTGGTCTTGTAGTTTTAACCATTTCAACGTGTGGACCACATCCTCACGTTCTCAATTCTGTATTTAAATTCTCAGCTAGTCCTTTTAAGCACTCTGGCCTGAATGGCGGTTCCATCATGTTGACATGAACTCTGAGCTCACTTGGGCGTGGCTACTGACTGGGCTGACTGAAAAAAACTATTCTCATTTAGAAGGCTAAAATCACATTGCTATCTTTTCCAAAATAGTTTCATATTGAATACATTTTACAACATTTAGATGTAAATCTGATATATATATATATATATATATATATTAGTGAAAGCTCTTAAAGTTACAGTGCTTCCATTATAACGTCTTTCTAATCATTTTAATAACATCACAAAATAGACATTAATTTCCCATATTCCATCTGTGATCATTGAAATATATTGTCTCGGTGTCCATTACTTGATGTTGAAGTTTTTTGTGCAACGCCCAGACATTCCATTCTCAGTTTTACAACCGGCTGTTAAGTCATAAAACCGGCTCTGTAAGAGAGAGAGAGAGTTTGGCTGTCAGCCATTGGCCTTGCTGATCCGGCACCTTTGATCCTCACCAAGGAGAGAGAGTCATGCCACTTATGAAGGGCATCTTTAAGATGAAGTCATACTCTTGTGTGTGCGCCTCTTCCTGGTCACATTGTGGCATTGATTTCAGAGAGCCCTTTGAGACAGCAAACTCATCAATTGTAGCATAGATCTCTTTTCCATTTTCAGATTTATTGGCACACACTTTCTGTGTCGACATTTTGATAAAAGCTCCCGTTTGTTATTAGGGTTTCTGAGGAAGTAATAGAACTTCCATGGAAGTTGGTTGTCTCCCCATCTTGAGTCTGTTAGACTACTTTGTGGGTAGGCAAAGAATGGACAATGACAGCTCCGTCAATTGTGTTTCCTTTATTTAGGCAGTTATCTGTAGATAACATCATTGTTAATTTGCTTAGAGTCTGTACTTTATAGACAAAAAACATTAGTCAAAGAAGCAATGCGAGACTGAAAATGTAGCTTTAGTAGTTCTGTAAGATCACACAGTTCTGTAAGATCAACAGTTTTTTTTATCCAACAGAGACCAAATTGCTCTGGTTGGGAACAATAGACCTGGGAAGACCTTGACAGCATTCCAAAACCCTAACATGGCTGGTGAGTACTTAGTCTTTGTTTCACTGTATGTAGGCTACAAGACAGTGATGGGCACGGATTTATATTTTTATAAATCTTTTATTTTATTTTAATGGGTTTGCACAAAATAATTATATTTTAAGTAATTAATACATTTTCATTTACATAAAATATATGTAGGATTACATGTAGCTTCATTTATATATAATGTAATTGGTAATTTGCTTACAGTTCATATTCTACAGACCAATGTCTAAGAATCTAGAGACTGATCATATTCAGTAGCAGTTCTGTAAGATGACCAAACAGAAAGAACATCAACACCAGACTTCTTTCTACAGTAACAACATGTCCTTCTTATCCAACAGAACAAAATAAAGAGGTCCGGATTGTTCTGGTTGGTAAGACTGGAGCTGGGAAGAGCGCAACAGGAAACACCATCCTGGGGACAAAAGCATTTAAATCAAAAATGTCCCCTGTTTCTCTGACATCAGAATGTAGTAAGAAAAGAGGAGAGGTGGGTGGGCAAAGTGTAGCTGTTATCGACACACCTGGCTTGTTTGACACTAAGTTGACACAGGAGGAGGCACTGAAAGAGATCTCACAGTGCCTGGTTTTCTCCTCTCCTGGTCCCCATGTGTTCCTGGTTGTGATCCAGCTGGGAAGATTCACTGAGGAGGAGCAGAAAACTGTGGAGATGATTAAGACATTATTTGGGGATGAAGCATCCAAATACACCATGGTTCTCTTCACACATGGAGAGAGTCTTGATGATGATGATGATGACGACGTTGTAACAATTGAAGATTATTTGCTTGAAAATCCACATCTTCAGTGTTTGATTCCCAAATGTAATGGAGAGTATCAGGTCTTCAACAACAAAGATAAGAATCGCTCCCAGGTCACTGAGCTGCTTGAGAAGATAAACAAGATGGTGAAGATGAATGGAGGGAGCCACTACACCACTGAGATATTCCAGGAGGCTGAGAGAGCGATTGAAGAGGAGAAGAACAGGATCCTGAAAGAGAATGAAGAGAAGATACGCAGAGAGGAGGAGAAACTGAAGATGGAAAAAATGAAACTAAAGGCTCTGGAGAAAGCGCTTAAAGAGGAGAATGAGAGGATCCTGAGAGAGAACAAAGAGCATGAACTCAGATATGAGGAGAAACTGAGGGAAATCAAAATTGAAGCTCGGGAGGAAGCAATCAAAGAAGAGAAAAAGAGGGTCCTGAAAGAGTACGAAGAGCAGAGACTCCGAGAGGAGAAACTGATAGTGGTATCATCCGGAATGTTTGCTGTGGGGGAAGAAATAAAGGCGCTACCAGAAAAACATGAAAGAGAGGCTAGAGATGAAGCTGAACAATTTTCAATTTTTAAATATTTGGATTTCAGTGGAATGTTGGCCCCCGTCTTGCTTAAGTTGGTCAGCTACATCGGAAGCAAATGTACTATACAATGAAAATGTGAAACAGCGCTGTTCCAACTAACATTGTTCTACTCTACTGATTAACTTGCTTAGATATTCAACAAAGTAACTAGCTATTGATATCAGTAAATCTTCTGACTTTTTTTTCTTAGTGTCTCTTCATCTTGCCTGTTCCAGTTAGATATTGTAATATGGGGCGTCTTCAGAAATTACCTTTAGATTAGGCCTATATCATGTCATGTGACATACATCTTCTAAATGCAGGCAGTTGTGGCAATTACATTGACTTCTACCTGGATTCGGTCCTATGTAGCAACATTTGAAATTTTTTATTTTTTATTTTTTACATTGGATAAAAGTAGAGACTCCGAGTTAGAAAATGGTATTTCATACACTGCATTTGAGAAACAATAAGAAAATTATTCTGCTTTGAAAGCTGATAAACTTCTAACCCCATTTTTGAGAAAATGGCCCGTGAATGTTTTGGCACACCAACTGGAGAACTCTTCTTTGTCGACACCCAGCCAGCATCGTTTACACCCTCTTAGGCCTTAGCCCTACCCATCTCTTTAAGGATTCCCGTGAGGCCATGTGCTAAACAGAGTGAGTAGTTTATTAAACAACCAAAGATTTCAAGACTGAAAGTGGTGAAAGTAGTAGCCTACAACATGGAAAAACTCCAGGTAAAAATAAATGTTATCCAGGCCTTGGCTTATATCCAAATCTGACTTTGGTGCAGGTCATGTTGTTCTTCACATTACCATCTCTGGTAAACACACACTATATCAAATAAAATCTACATGTATTTGTCACATGCACAGGAGACAGAAGGTGTAAACAGTTCAGTGAAATTGATACTTGCAGAGTGGAGTATTTTGTTTAGACATGCAGCTAGCTAAACAATTAATCATAATCCCAACTCAAAAATGCCATGAATCTGTAGCTAAAGATAACCAACTAGGTTCAATGTTATGTAGCTAGCTAACATTAGGCTATAACTAGCAATGCAGAGGTTTTCTGAGATATTAATAATATTACTACACAGATCATACACGTAACGTTAGCTAGCGAACCAGCCAGCTAACGTCAGCTAGCTAACAGTACACATTAACTTGCAATAAAGACAACTTTCAGACAAAATTTGAAATGTATAATATCTGAAAATGTTGCTAGACTCTTACCTTTATACATGGATGAATGCTTCTCCCTCTGCCATGGTTGCCCTTAGTTTGAAGACGTAATGCGGAGATGGGTGTTTTATACAACAACATCCTGTGTCTTCTTCTGTGGGTTTTATGGCAGACTACAACCCAAAAAGGTGTGTTACCGCCACCAACTGAAGACGGTTGAAAAAACCAAGGTAAAAATAAAACCCATGTGATAGGGAAAACTAACTTTATCCACCCAAAATAAAACAATAAAAAAACACATTGGAAAAACCCCAAAACCCCAAAACTCCCACTTCTTCCTTCAAATCTCCATATCTCCATTCTCAGGGTCTATGACCTGAGAGGATGGTATGGCTTGTGACAATACTCCTTGCAATTCAGTCCCATATCCACCTTGGCAGTGCCATTAATCACCATAGCTAAAAAGACCACATAGTCCACCTTCTTAAAACCTCTTGGAAATAGGGGGCACCCTTTTCACTTTTGGATAAAATTGTGCCCAATTTAAACGGCCTCGTACTCTGTCCTAGATCATATGATATGCATATTATTATTACTATTGGATAGAAAACACTCTGGAGTTTCTAAAACTGTTTGAATTATATCTGTGAGTAAAACAGAACTCATTTGGCAAGCAAACTTCCAAACAGGAAGTGAAAATTCTGAAATGGGTCTCTGTGAAAGGCATCGCCTATTCAATTGCCTTGTATTTATGGATCTGTATGCACTTCATACGCCTTCCACTAGATGTCAACAGGCAGTAGAACGTGGAATGAAGTGTCTAGCCTTCTGTGGGACCGGATGGGAGTCGTTGGAGTGAGAGGTCAGCCATATTGGCAGTATTTGGCTACGCACTTGGGAATGTCATATCTTTGTCTGCAATGCGTTAGGTAGACACGAAGAAATGCTCCGTCTGGGACGTTATTGGATATATATGAGAAAAACATCCTAAAGATGGATTCTCAACTGAGTTTGAGCAGTTTATTAGACTTTTATTTTCACTTTTTGAATTTTTCGTTCATGCGTCAAATCTTCATGGACACGTGAGCTACACATGCTAGCCAAAGTTGCTAATTCGACAGAAGAAATGGACATTCTAAAACAAAACAACGATTTATTGTGGAACTAGGATTCCTGGCACTGCATTCTGATGAAAGTTCATCAAAGGTAAGGGAATATTTATGTTATTTCGTATTTTTGTTGACTCTGTTGACTCCAACATGGCGGATAATGGCTGAGCGCTGTCTCAGATTATTGCATGCTGTGCTTTTTACTAAAGTTATTTTTTTTTAATCTAACACAGCGGTTGCATTAAGAACCAGTGTATCTTTAATTATATGTACAACATGTATTTTTCAGCAAAGTTTATGATGAGTTTTTCTGTTAGATTACGTGGCTGTCTAAAATGTCTCCGGACATTTTGGTGTCATTTGTGACCATGGCGGCAATGTAAAATCACGATTTGTAGCTATAAATATGCACATTTTCGATCAAAACATAAATGTATTGTATAACATGATGTCATAAGACTGTCATCTGATGAAGTTGTTCAAAGGTTAGTGATTAATTTTATCTCTATTTGTGGGTTTTGTGAAAGCTATCTTTGCGGTGAAAAAATGGCGTTGTGTGTTGGGCTATTGTGGTGAGCTAACAAAAATATATTTTGTGTTTTCGCTGGAAAACGTTTTAAAAATCGGACATGTTGGCTGGATTCACAAGATGTTTATCTTTCATTTGCTGTATTGGACTTGTGATTTCATGAAATTATATTATATCCCTGTGGCGCTAGGCTAGGCTATGCTAGTCAGCGTTTCTGATGAGAATGATCCCGGATCCGGGATGGGTAGTCAAGAACATATTTGGGTCCTGCTGTTGAACTGCAACCCCTGCAGCCTTCAGTGAAGGCCTATCCAACACCATGGACTCTTCAGCAGCACCATTCGAACCCTCAACTCTTTTAACAGCCACTGCATATGACATTCTCTGGACAGCCCTGACATTTTCCGTCCCATTCTCTCTCACCCTTGTTGGGCATTCCAAAGACGTGGCTTCATGGTTCCCACCACAATTGTAACATGTCACATTTTTATCACATTTAAAACACATGATATGATCTTTTCCACAACTTGAACATCTCGGCTTCTCCCTTCTGAAAACACATGACCAAAACCTTTAAAGTGATCACATTGCATTGGAACAATTAACAAACGATAATCATTAACAAACCAAACCATACGCATTATCCTACAAGATAAGAAGGGATATTCTCACCACGGTATGCTACTTTGCTCTGTTATTCCTTTGGACAATATTGCTTGATTCAACCGCCATTATATTCACGCTCCACATCAATGTCCACTTCCGCCATCTGTTAGCTAACTGTGTTCTCTTTTCGACTCTCTCCGCATTTGGAAATCATCTCTCTGCTTCCACAGGGCATTCCACTGATTTCAAAACTCTGTCAACCCCTTCCGTGACAAAAATACTATTCATTGCCGTTTCTTCTGATGACAGTGATGGGGGAAGACTCTACAGTGTCTGGGGAAATTAAAATGTTTTTATCTAAATCCGGTATATCCTCATTGTCTGATTCTGAGAGGCAACATTGCAACATTGCACGATGGTCCTCCAGAAAGTAGTCCATCACGACTTTTCCCACTGATCTTTGTTGATAGCGCTATTACCTTCAGGGCAGCAATGCAACCCTTTTTCAGTTATTCATGATATCTTTCAAAAAAAGCTGTGGTAGAAAGGATTATCCACAAATACTGAACAGCTCATGTTATAAACAGAAGCGTCCTACATGGCAGACCAATCCGAACTCATCTCTCAGCAGGTTGAAGTGACTAATCTGCTTGGAGTAACCCTGGATTGCAAACTGTCATGGTCAAAACATATTGATACAACAGTAGCTAAGATGGGGAGAAATCTGTCCATAATAAAGCACTGCTCTGCCTTCTTAACACCACTATCAACAAGGCAGGTCCTGCAGGCCCTAGTTTTGTCGCACCTGATCAGTTGTGTGGTCAGCTGCCACAAAGAGGGACTTAGGAAATTTACAATTGGCTCAGAACACGGCAGCACGGCTGGCCCTTAATTAAAAGTACACGAGGAGCTATCATAAATGATATGCATGTCAATCTCTCATGGCTCAAAGTGGAAGAGAGGTCTCTTCACAATCCCCAAGTCCTGAACAAACTATGGGAGGCGCACAATACTACATAGAGCCAAGACTACATGGAACTTTATTCCACATCAGGTAACTGAAGTGTTAGAATCAGATTTTTTTAAAAACTGGTAAAAATACACCTTATGGAACAGTGGGGACTGTTAGGAGACACACACACAGGTACAGACACATGCATGTGCTCAAAAACGCTAGCACACACACTCTACACACACGTATATTGTATTATTGTTGTATGGTGGTATTGTACATTTTGAATTGTAGATATGTAGTGGTGTAATAATGTTATTGGATTTACTGTTTTATCTTTTGTTTTATATGTAATGTAAATGACTTAATGTGTTTGGACCACAGGAAGAGTAGCTGCTGCCTTTGCAACAGCTAATGGGGATCCCTAATAAATACAATGTCACGCCCTGACCGTAGAGAGCTTTTTATGTCCCTATTTTAGTTTGGTCAGGGTGTGATTTGGGTGGGTATTCTATGTTCATTTTCCATGTGTTGTATTTCTTTGTGTTTGGCCGGGTGTGGTTCTCAATCAGAGGCAGCTGTCTATTGTTGTCTCTGATTGAGAACCATGCTTGAGGCCAGCAGCATACCACCCTGCATACCACTGCTGGCTTGCTTCTGAAGCTAAGTCAGGGTTGGTCCTGGTCAGTCCCTGGATGGGAGACCAGGTGCTGCTGGAAGTGGTGTTGGAGGGCCAGTAGGAGGCACTCTTTCCTCTGGTCTAAACAATGATCCCAATGCCCCAGGGCAGTGATTGGGGACACTGCTCTGTGTAGGGTGCCGTCTTTCGGATGGGACGTTAAACGGGTGTCCTGACTCTCTGAGGTCATTAAAGATCCCATGGCACTTATCGTAAGAGTAGGGGTGTTAACCCCGGTGTCCTGGCTAAATTCCCAATCTGGCCCTCAACCATCACGGTCACCTAATAATCCCCAGTTTACAATTGGCTCATTCATCCCCCTCCTCTCCCCTGTAACTATTCCCCAGGTCGTTGCTGCAAATGAGAACGTGTTCTCAGTCAACTTACCTGGTAAAATAACAGTAAAATAAAAAAAATAAAAAATAAATGCTTAGGTAACTTTTCCCCATCGATACGTTGTGGGTAGTTATTTTCTGTTTTGTGTTCTCTGCACCTGACAGGACTGTTTCGTTTTCGTTTTGCACTTTGTTATTTTGTTCTAGTGTTCAGTTTAAATAAAAGTCATGAACACTTACCACGCTGCGCTTTGGTCCGATTCTTCCTCTTCAAACGACGACACCCGTTACATACAAATACACATGTCCAGCCCATCCATTGTCTCAGCAAATCATTGCTTAAAAAAAAAAAAGATCAATACGTTCAAATACCTCTGCTGTTAAGTAGTGACATGCTACATACACCTAGCTTCTTGAAACGGGTCACAGATGTATGTTCTATAGCTTAGATTAAGCTCTATGACATTTTACCTGGCTTTGCTGTGTCTGTGATTGTTTCCATTTATGTCAACAGTAAACATTATGATAATTTAAGACAAAATAAATTATTACATAAAATATATATGTTTTATTCTCTTTAAATAACACAAATAATTATCATGACAGTTTATTAAAGTTGGTAATTCCCAATGAGTATACTACCAGTAACAACGCTAATCAGAAGTGTCTTGTATGTAGAGGAAGGGTTCTAGTAGAAACAGAACCCCTGTCCAGATACAACCCCTAACTAGCCCCTTCCTATAGGCCCTGGTGGAGGTCTGAGAGGATTGGACAGGTTTAAGCAATATGGTGAAATTCCACCTAGCCTAGCAGAGGGTAAGGTGGAGCTATCACTATGTTGATTAAATCTATCAAGTCTATTCCACCTAGCAACAGACCAACCAACATCCCAACCAGCTGAAGGGTTTAGTTTTTAGCTAAATATGTAATTTTAGGGCAGCTTTCATGTATTGGCATTATACATAAAATATGTTTTAATATACAAGGTTCTCAGCCTTAAAAATAAAAAACATCTTCATACATTGCATTACACTCCATGACTCGGTCGTTCCATTGACATTTGGGTCAGTGTTCGTACCATTGTCATTATGACATCCTCAATATCTGACAGAACAGTGGAATTATTTGGATGGATGCATACAGTTGTCCAAACTGTAAATCATGGTGTTTAAACAGTGCAGTAATAAAGAGACTCTCAGCACAGTTGAGTGAGACCGGCTACGGCCCAATACTCTGGTTCATCTTCACTCCTTTTCCTACATATATCACTGGCTAGATGAACTGGTTAGAACTGGTTATAAATGTAAATAGCTATAGCCATATAGTCATAAACCTTTTTAAGTCTCCTAATATCAGTGCATATGATATGAATATGGCCTTGACCTTTTCCTGAACAAATGACCTGACTAGGAAAACCTCCAGGTCTATAACTAAGGCCTGGAGCATTCCCTGGTCTGATCATGTATAGCTTCTCCTAGAATGAAAGGGTATGAGGAAAGGAAGCCATAAAACAGAATTGAGACACAGCCATGTGAGACACAGTGGCCTGGTCTGTTTGGGTCCTCCAGGCCAGCAGAGGGAGAGAAAAACACCTTAAGCTCTGGGGACGACAGACAAAGTGGAATCCTATTCCCTATATAGTGCACTACTTTTGACCAGGGCCAATGGGGCTTTGGTCAAAAGTAGTGTGCTATTTCAGACTCAGTCCAGTCAGCCTCAACAGACAAGAAACCAGCAGGCCTATGAAATCAAGAACGCAGCGAATATCATCAATTGTGTAAAAAAAACATAGTAAAGATGATGTACACCTCAATCACTTTATATAAAATTATTACACTCAGTTCTCTAATCTCACACACACAGGTACGGGGAAAAGACCAGCGAACAGTTAACATTTCAAAAAAGACATCGGGACAAAATACAGTCATTCAGTCACACACACTCTCTCTCTCTCACACCATCTCTCACTCTCTCACGCCCTCTCTCTCTCACACAGAACTTTGAGAGTTATAATCTGTACAATAAATAAGGATAATTGATTTTCATGATGTTTCAAAGTTATCCGAACTGTTAAAGCTCAGACGCACTTAGGGGATACCTGGATCATAGAGGGTTATGGGAAGAACAAGCACCAATTCAAATCTCCAGCACCACCCAGACCAGTGAAGAATCATTAGTAGGAATCAAATAGAAAGATTCAGAGTATAGAAAGTGAGTGAACAAACCAGGGACACACTGACATTATCAAATGGCTCCAGGTCAACAACCAATATATTAGATCTCACATCAATAACCCACTTCTGGTTTCCTATTCTGTAGAATAAAATAATTAATTCACACGCACACACAAGCTGTTCATCCAGTTCAGGTTGTAGTAATCATCAACATCATCAGTTCCTCATCATTAGTAATAATTGATAGTAATAGCGACAATAAACAGAACCAGTCAAAGTCTCAGTAATGTCACTGGTGTTGTTGTTGTTGTTGGTCAGTCAGCCCACTAGGGGGAGCCCTTCCTAAGTCTGTGCCTCCGGTAGGGGCAGCCCAGGCACGCAAGGTGCAGTTGGAGGAGCGAGACCGTAAGCCCCGCAACAAAGCAGTCCCTTGATTGATGTAGCAGCTGAAGCGTAACCGATGCCGCCCCCATTGAGGTTACGGTAGGGTCATCGGGACAGAAAGCTCATACCAGTCAGATAGCAGTCCGGTTTAGAAATGACCTCATCTTGCTTAGGGGCGGGGCCAGCAGGGGGGCCCGGGATTACGGCGCGGTAGCCGCTAACCCTCCAGCCAGCTGGACGGCCAATGACCACCGTCGCCGAGATATTGTTGTTGTCCAGAAGAGGGAGAGAAGGGAGGGAGGGGAGGGCGTTGAAGACTGGGTGGCCCCAGCCGGTAGGCTGCAGAAACAGTGTAGTAGTGTAGTAGACATCTCCCTTGTGTAGGGACAGCGCCCTGTAGTCTGCCAGGAGACCTGCTGCAGTCCATAGGCTCCCCCAGAGAAAAACCTTCCTCCTCTTCCTCTTCCAGAGACACCATGTCCAGGTCCAGAAGCAGCCCTGAATCATCTGATGTATTTCATCAGCCCTGAATCATCTGATGTATCTGATGTATTTATGGAAGTTTTTATGAAGTGTATAACATGACAAATATATTATATTATATATCATGTAGTATTCAAAGGATACCTAATTAATCAATCAAGTTTTTGTAGGCTGTATCATGCATTATGCAAAAAGCTAACAACAAGATAATTTTTGCAGTATGGTCATTTACAGTAAAATGGCAGCCAAAACCTAACATGGCTGCCCAAACTAAGGATGACACAATGCCAACAGTCTCTCTGCCTCTGGAATATTATTGTGAGGCACAGCCTGTAAAAAACATTCATATTTCTGTTGTCAAATAATTTTTCAGCCTTCTCTCTGACTCGCTCACAAAATATAGTACATTCATTGCAGAAATATTATTTAATAATCTTTTGCTGTATTTCTTTGTTTTTG